>NW_024467836.1:655481-683104 GCF_001890725.1 Aspergillus wentii DTO 134E9 | reverse complement strand
TTTTTTTTTTTTTTTTTTTTTTTTTCACTTTCCTCGACCACTTGTGTCATGATTTCATGTGAGGACTCTTGTACACCTCCAGATCTCGCCTTGCTATGCTGAAATATTTGGTGCCTTCACACATGAGGCAATGCTTTTCTTTCTTTTCTTTTTTCCCGTTCATGGTTCACCTTTCAACTCCTGTTGTATTTCTACTACTCATAATGACCTTTCCATAGTATAGGTATCGAAATTGAAAAGAAACTCTTAAGTATGGTTTTGCAAAGGATGAATAATCGCTAGTTTTTATAATAGTATACCATATTTCCACAACAATTATCGTAATATATACAGGTTTGTGGATTAGATAGAAGCACAGTTTTAGAATTTCACCTTGAAGACCAAAACCTGGTTGTCAATGTTATATCCAGATTCATCGGCGTATTTGAACTTGCCAAAGTTCATGTGTCCTGTCGGACATCAGTTAGTCAATCGTGATCTACACACTTTCTGTGACTTGTAATGGGGAGGCACAACTTACCATCCTGGGTCATAAAGTCATTATCGCTGAAACTGAACAGGAAGTATTCCCTGTCTTGGCCGGATTGAGACTTGGTCGGGTTTGCTGGTACCAGGGCTAAGCTCTCCCATTTCTCGTTGAGCAAATACTGGTCCGAGTCACCGCCATTGTGAAGGCCAAATTTAGCCAGCTCGGAGTTGACATTGTAGTTCAGGAACGAGCAGTATTCAGCGGGGGTAATTTCGGATTTCAAGACACCCTTTGCGGAAGCAATGGATCTATCAGCTGCATCGTATTTCTCGCCCTTGATGTCGGTAGTGGAGTTTGAAATGGAAACGATATCTGCATGGCGATAGACAGATCTTGTCTCGTCTTGACCACGTCCAAAGCCGGAGTCACGGGCGAGAACTAGGAAATCTCCGGTTGGGAGCTGGTGCATCTCTGATTGAGATGCCACAACGTAGGCCTTGTCTTTATCCTCTTTCGTGTAGTCGAAGTACTTGGGAAGCAGCACGGCATACTCGTGCTTGTATTTGGGCGTGTCGGAAGAGATGTCGTACTCGAGGAGACGAACAGGTTGACGGTATCTCTTCTTAGGCCCGCCTTCTTGATCCAACGAGGATTGTAACATGGTATACAATTTATTGCCATCGGCAGAGATAGTAATGGCTTCCAACCCTTGGTTGTTGTTGCGACCACTCTCGGTATCTTCTGGAATTGGCACATCACTGGAATCGTAGATAGGAGCGGAGGCAGCGCTGAAGCTGATACTGCCATTACGTCGCGGAAGGAATGCTTGTGGAGGCTGTATCGCCAGCACCATTTGGCCATCCTTGTTAAATTTGTACACGTACGGGCCGTATTCGTCGGAGACCCAGAAAGAACCGTCTTTGCCGAGAGCTAGACCCTCACTGTCGACAGAGATCCTTTTACCACCATCTCCAGCACCTCCGAAGCCATTGCCAGTATAGGTGGCTACCGGCAACGGAGGAAATCCAGGGTAGGAGGCGTAACCGGTACTATCCGCATCAAGGCCCGTTGTGGGCTCGCCGTCTGGACCGGTAAGAAGAATTGTATTAAGATATTTCAGCTGCAGATTGGGCTTGGACGGATTCTCTGCCGACGCATTGGGAGCCAGCTTGAGGGAAATAGCGAATTTGTGAATGCGAGATTGGAAGTTAAGAGTTCCATTGGTGTTCCTAAATGCATGAATCAGTTAAAAGGTATCAGCCATCAAGGGACTCCTCTATTACCAGCCACGATCAGGCAAGCCATAGACAATGCCCGAGTAGGAATCAACACCCGTCTGTCGCCAGGATGATTGGTCTATCGCGACCGAGCTCCCATATCCCCCAAGAGTGTCGCCATATCGATCAGTTGCGTTGGATGGCACGAATCCGTATCCTGCTAGTCCTGTGTATTTGTAAGTCGTCCCTCCACAGGTAGTTTGATTGACGACATTGGAATTGGGATGAGGAATGGAAACAGCGGTGGCTGCTCCCGCCAAAGAGAGAGCCGTCACCAAGACTTGAGGCCTCATTGGGAGATAGGACTTGTGATGGAATTGAGGTGATTATATGAGAATGAGAAAGTACCTTTGGAGACACTTCGAGGGGTCGAACGGCCCTTTTCAACGATACAAGGTAGTATCTGCTGCTCTCGCCGATCAGGGACATCGTACGGAGTAGCATCGCCCTTCTCCTCATCGGAGTATTATTGTATTATTGTCACATGGGGGCCGTGGGGTGGTGAGATGGATTGACGAGTTGCGAGAGAAAGTGGGATGGTTGGAGAGGGAAAGTTGGTGGAGACGAAGAGATCCCACCAGCAGAAATAGGAACGTGGCGGCGGTTATTGTCGCCATTGGCTGCTGGAGAGATTACCATCGTGATCCTTTGTTATCCCACGGCGATAGCGTGCATAAGATGGTACATCGGCTGCATCTACCTAGTCTAGTTTAATGCTCCCGATATTGACTAATTCTCCGGATGCCGCAGGAGGAGATCGGAGAGGTGCGAAACCGACATAATTTCATAAAGACAATAGGAAGTGAATCATTTACTAGCTTCGATATCCATCATATGGCTTTACTATAACTACACTCTCATATTTTACGCGGGCACAAATATCGACTAGGTTTTTACCCTTCATTCCAGGTCGATGGCACTTTCGGATAATTCTTCGCATCCAGCCCCAGATCTTGATACACGGTATCGTCACCTAATAAGGTTAGCGATGAAAAAAGTGAGACATGATTCTAAACTGACCTTGTAACGCTTCGATACGTTCTTCATTCTCATGCTCCATCTTTTCGAGCTCTTCGCCTGGCTGCTCTTCGTGAGGCTGCTTGCCACCAGCCTCTGCGGTTGCAGCCTTTCCCAGGCCATCGCCTGCTTCTCCAATCATCAGAAATTGTGCATTGGGATAATCGATGAATTCAGGCTCCAGGGGGACCCATCGCAAGTCTTGGAATTTCTCGCGGATGCTGTCATCGAATTGTCAGCGGTGTCTTCTATGACAGACTATTGAAATAACTCACTGTTCGGGATACTCTGGATCCTTAGGAAGCTTTGCGTAAGACGGGCCAGGATACTTAGGGTTCTTCGACTGCACAATCCAGCTACCACGATGGCGAAGACCGAAACTATCCTGAACATCGCCCAGTTTTTCGGGGATCGTCAGGATATAGGCAAGATGAGATGCCCGCTGAGTCGACGTGATGGCGTATACCCCTTCTGCATATGGTTTTGCTTCTTGGGTCGTACGTTCACCCCGAGTCGAAGTCACATACTGCCCCCCAGCAAGGAACTTTTCCTGCAGGTCCTTCATGGACTGTCCACTCTTTTCCACAAATCCCATATCTCTTTCTCTTCCAGATGTTGGAAACTTCTTTTTTGGAAGAATCATCAAGCGACAATTTGCACCGGGTTCAACCGAGCCCTGTTCTCCGTCAAGTACTGCTCCTAGAGGCGTCGGGCGTAAGACAAAAAAGCTCCGAGCAACATCGCTCACGTCGTGTGGATCTGAAACGTTGACTCGGGGTCGGTAAAAGAAATAGATGATACCCTTTTCTAGAATATTTGACGGCACAATATCTTCTCTTTCTTGGGACTTTCTAACTCCAGACTCCACTCCAGCCACCGGCTCTGGGGTCTTCGTTACAGGCTTCGTTTCGGCTTCTGTGATATGTTAGAGTCCGCGGGTACCAGCTTCGGCCTTGTGATCTCACCCTCAGCAGGCTCAGCCGTCTCCTCCTGTTTTACATCCTCTTTCTTCGGTATCTCTTCTAATCCTGGCTCCGTAACCCCTTCCCGACTCCATTCCTCCTCTGCCGAGGCATTTTGATCCTCCTTCTTGCCCCGTTTAGGTTCCGGGCCCTTTACTGTCGAGACTTTGCGTTTGGCACCAGCCGCACCCTTTTTTGAATCTGCGCTGCTTGCAATGGCCTCCTTTGCTTTGGTGGCCGCCTGGCGCGATGATGTTCTAGTGGCTGCCATATCAGCGATGATTTCTTGCGCGTGGAAAATCAGTTGAACTGAAAAGCACAAAGTCGATGCCACCAAATTGGTTATTCAGGACATCTGCCTCACTCTTGAGGAGGGGTACTTGTTCTGAGGAAATGGTCTTCAGATCCGGAAGCTATGAGGACTGCCTGACGTCATGGGCCCTCATCAATATTCCGGTATATATATCACGTGAGTTTAGCCTGTTGGGTCTAGCCCGGACTATTTTGAGGCTCTTGGCGTCGCCAAATATATAGAAAAGGCCATACACATACATGCATGACGTATTCAATCGATATCCATCGCATCTGCAGCGGGAGTTCCTCCAACAGCACCAGTGCTGTTGGATTCTGGCGACTGAGAGCCTGAGCTGGAGCTCACAGATGATCCAGTGCCGCTAGAAAGGTGAGAAGAGGTTCCATCTTCATTCGGTCGCTCTCCTCGTCGGCGTGGTCTTTTGGGACTTAGGCTAGGTTCCTTGTACTGGATATCACCGAGTTTGGATGCATTTTCCGGCTTCTGGGACTGGGCATATGCGGACGCTCCTATATCAACCGTCGGTGGTTTTCTTTTCTTTCCTCGTTTCTGTCCTCGTTGACGTAATTGGCGGTCGGTGTTGTCCGATTCACATTGAAGATCTCCCATCGATTCCACCAGATCACTTTGCCATTGTCCAGAGTTGCGAGGGTGATATGAAGTCGTAGAGGTCTCAGGCTTGGAAGTAGAATGATCATCGGGTTCCTCAATGGCATATGGCTTGACTACCTCCACATCTCCTTCGTAGCCTGAGTCTTGAGATGCTGTCTGTTCGCGATGGGCTTGGGGGCCGTCCACATTACCAGTAGCAGCATTATGAGCAGATTGGGATTGTTCGGTGCTGTTTAAATTCTCCATGTTGTTGGATGTTGGAATGAATGAGACAAGATGGGAAGACGTCTGATTTTCAATTTCCCCGTCATTTATCTTTATCAGCGGATGCTTTTAGAAAAACAATATATTATGACAGGTATTAAGAAATTGATAAAATGCACGATAAGCAAATATGCTCAATAAGACGTTGTATTAAATAAATGCCATAAGATATCCTCAATTGTAGACGGAGGCCAAAGCCGGGGCTTTAAAACAGGACCAATCTACATCACGCAGGCCGATCCTTCGTGCCGCACGCAAAGCACTCTGATGAAGTCGGAAGAAACAGCTAGAAACGCTCGCGAGAACTGATGCAATATCTCTCGTGGATTTATCCTGCGGATGGAGCGATTCCCGGCCCTTCGTGGTGGTTCCCCTGGCAGCTTCTCACCGCCGGGCCCATCATTGGCCCGCGGGACTCGCTTATTGGCTCTACAATTGTGTCCACGTTACCGCCATCGTCAAGAGGCCAGAGTTGGCCCAGACAGTCAGTACGTAGTCCAGAGAGTCCACGCTGCTCCGAGACTCGACCGCAACCCGCTCCATCTGCCATTCTTCCTCTCCTTGAAGTGGATGTGGTGGTCGCTTTTGTGATCTTTTATTTTATAGTGTGCGGAGCTTGCTACTCTATGGTGCGGCTCCGGCCAACCCTCTTTCAAGATGCAGTCCTCCCCAAACATGCTCACCAAGGTACGTACCATTGCTTGATGCTCCCTCCTTTGGGGTCCTCCCTCTATGGCTGTCTGGTTATGGACACATCTAACACTCTTGCGATGAATAGTTTGAATCCAAATCGTCCCGCGCCAAGGGAATTGCTTTCCATCCCAAACGGTCAGTTCGATATTAGTTGGCCTTAACGCGTCGCAATCGAGAGCGCTGACATTCAACCACCTAGGCCATGGATCCTCGTATCACTTCACTCCTCGACAATCCAGCTATGGGACTATCGCATGGGAACTCTGATTGATCGCTTCGAAGAACACGACGGTCCCGTTCGAGGCATTGACTTCCACCCAACCCAACCCCTCTTCGTGTCCGGAGGAGATGACTACAAGATTAAGGTCTGGAGTTACCAGACCCGACGATGCCTCTTCACATTGAACGGCCACTTGGACTACGTGCGAACTGTCTTCTTCCACCATGAGCTCCCGTGGATCCTGTCTGCGTCCGATGACCAGACTATCAGAATATGGAACTGGCAAAACAGGTCTTTGAGTAAGTCGGGTCCAGCCCGCTTGCCTTGAGAGGTACTGACATTTAACTCTACCTTAGTCTGTACCATGACCGGTCACAACCACTATGTTATGAGCGCAAAGTTCCACCCCACCGAGGATTTGATCGCCTCGGCCTCGCTGGACCAGTCCGTTCGCATCTGGGACATTTCGGGATTGCGCAAGAAGCACTCGGCCCCAACCTCAATGAGCTTTGAAGATCAGATGGCTCGGGCCAACCCGAACCAGGCTGATATGTTCGGAAACACTGATGCGGTTGTGAAGTTTGTCTTGGAAGGTCATGATCGGGGTGTCAACTGGGTGGCCTTCCACCCCACATTGCCCCTGATTGTCTCCGCAGGTGATGACCGACTGGTCAAGTTGTGGAGAATGAGTGGTAAGTCCTGGTCATCATCTGTGCTCAAATGGTTCATGTCACTAATGTGCTATCCTTCGAATAGACACCAAGGCATGGGAAGTCGACACATGCCGTGGCCATTTCCAGAATGCATCTGCCTGTCTTTTCCACCCCCACCAGGACCTCATCCTCTCCGTCGGCGAAGACAAGACAATTCGTGTGTGGGATTTGAACAAGAGAACTTCAGTACAGTCATTCAAACGTGACTTGGACCGATTCTGGGTCATCGCTGCCCACCCGGAAATCAACCTGTTCGCTGCTGGTCACGACACTGGTGTTATGGTCTTCAAGTTGGAGAGAGAAAGACCCGCGTCCGCTGTGTATCAGAACCAACTCTTCTACATCACCAAGGAGAAGCACGTCCGCTCGTACGATTTCGCGAAGAATGTCGAATCCCCTCCCATGCTCTCGTTGCGCAAGCTGGGATCCGCCTGGGTGCCACCACGAACCGTCTCATACAACCCCGCTGAGCGGGCAATCCTTGTCACTTCGCCTACCGACAATGGAACTTATGAGTTGATTCACCTTCCCAGAGACGCCACGGGGGCTGTTGAACCGACCGATGTCAAGCGTGGTCAAGGCTCATCTGCTGTCTTTGTCGCTCGTAACCGTTTCGCCGTCTTCAACTACTCGAACCAGCAAGTGGACATCAAGGACCTGAGCAACTCGACAACGAAGACCATCAAGCCGCCAGCTGGAACTACTGACATCTACTTCGGTGGTACAGGCTGCTTGCTCTTCATCACCCCCACCTCGGTTGTTCTTTTCGACATTCAGCAAAAGAAGCAACTGGCTGAGCTCGCTGTCAGCGGCGTCAAGTACGTTGTCTGGTCTAACGATGGCCTCTATGCTGCTCTCCTTAGCAAGCACAACGTGACCATTGTCACCAAGACCCTCGAGCAAGTAAGCAGCCTGCACGAGACCATTCGCATCAAGAGCGCAGCTTGGGATGACTCTGGCGTGCTCCTTTATTCCACCTTGAACCATGTCAAGTATTCCCTTCTGAACGGTGACAATGGTATCATTCGCACCCTTGAACACACCGTTTACCTTGTCAAGGTTAAGGGAAGAAGCGTCTACTGCCTTGACCGCAACGCCAAGCCCAAGATCTTCGAGATTGATCCCACTGAGTACCGATTCAAGCTTTCGTTGGTCAAGAGAAACTACGACGAGATGCTTCAGATCATTAAGACCTCCAGCTTGGTTGGACAGAGTATCATTTCTTACCTGCAAAAGAAGGGCTACCCTGAGATTGCATTGCAGTTCGTACAGGATCCTCAGACCCGTTTCGAGCTCGCCTTGGAGTGCGGTAACCTTGAAGTTGCCATTGAGATGGCAAGAGAGCTTGACCGACCCAACTTGTGGAGCAGACTTGGTGCTGAGGCCTTGGCTCACGGTAACCATCAAACAGTGGAAATGACATACCAGAAACAGAGGAATTTCGACAAGCTGTCCTTCCTATACCTGTCTACTGGTGATCAAGAGAAGCTGGCCAGGATGGCTAAGATTGCTGAGCACCGTGGAGATTTCACCTCTCGCTTCCAAAATGCTATCTACCGTGGTGATGTTGAGGACAGAATCCAGATGTTCAAGGAAGTGGATTTGTGTAAGTGTAATTCCATCTACCTCATATCAAAATGCTAATCAACTGTAGACCCGCTTGCCTATCTTACCGCCAAGACCAATGGCTTGACTGAAGAGGCAGAATCTATCCTGGAGGCTTGCGGTCTCACCGAAGACCAAATCACCCTTCCGACAACCGAGGAGCCCTTGCATGTGCCCCAGCCCATCGCCCCAACCTTCAAGTCGAACTGGCCCGTTAAGGCTGCTGGCCACTCGTCCTTCGAAAAGGCTTTGCTCGGAGAAGTTGGTGTGGCTGATGAGGATGCTGCCGCGAACGGGTTGGAGCCTGAGGA
Organism: Aspergillus wentii DTO 134E9; assembly: GCF_001890725.1. Taxonomy (NCBI): domain Eukaryota; kingdom Fungi; phylum Ascomycota; class Eurotiomycetes; order Eurotiales; family Aspergillaceae; genus Aspergillus; species Aspergillus wentii. The sequence continues at coordinate 674,648 of NW_024467836.1, read as the reverse complement.
AGAGGAAGAGGAAGCCGTTACAGCCGGCGAGGCCCTCGAGGACGATGACGAGGATGTCGCTGGATGGGACATGGGCGAGGAAATCAACGTTGAGGAGGATGTAGACTTCGTCAACGTTGACAGTGCAGAGGCTGGTGCGAGCAGCTCCGAAGCTGACCTTTGGGCACGCAACTCCCCGTTGGCCGCTGACCATGTTGCCGCGGGGTCTTTCGATTCCGCCATGCAACTCCTTAACCGTCAAGTCGGTGCTGTGCAATTCGCCCCTCTGAAGAGCCGCTTCCTTGAAATCTACAAAGCTTCCAAGACCTACCTTCCAGCAACAAATGGTCTGCCTCCTTTAGTTAACTACGTTCGTCGCACTATTGAGGAGACAGATAGCCGAAAGGTCCTTCCTGTCATCCCCAGAGACTTGGAGACTGTTGCCAATGTCAACTTGCAAGAGGGCTATGCCGCTATGAGAGCGAACAAATTGGAGGATGGTGTCCAGATTTTCAAGGGAATTCTTCACACTCTCCTTGTCAACACTGTTTCGTCCGAAGCCGAAGTTGAGCAGGCAAAGAAAATCATTGCCACCGCCCGGGAATACATCCTCGCCATGTCTATTGAGTTGGAACGCCGCTCCGTGCCAACTGACACACCCGAGGGCCTGAAGAGAAGCCTTGAGCTCTCTGCATACTTCACCATTCCCAAGCTGGAGGTCACACACAGACAGCTTGCCTTGATGGCTGCGATGAAGTTCTCTTTCACCAACAAGAACTACTCATCGGCGCTCAGCTTCGCCAACCGCATGTTGGCCAATGGAGGCTCTCCCAAGCTGCTTGAACAGGTAAGCTTTTTCTGCCCTCCCCCTTACATTTGTAATATTTAGAAAACAATACTGACTACAAACCAGGCCAAGAAGATCAAGGCTCAGTGCGAGCGCAGCCCGCAAGACAAGATCGACATCGAATTCGACCAATTTGCCGAGTTCGACATCTGTGCGGCCTCGCACACTCCCATTTATGGCGGTTCTCCCAGCGTGTCAGATCCCTTCACCGGGGCCAAGTATCACGAACAGTACAAGGGCACCGTGTGCAGGGTATCTGAAGTGACCGAAATTGGAGCGCCGGCCAGCGGACTGCGGTTGTTTGTCCCCAGTCAATATTGAAGATGATGAAGTATGACAGTTTTCTTCTCGTGATTTTGTCCCTTCACGTGGCAGAATCAAGTTCATTTTCTTACTTAGGGGAGGTTGTGTTAGGGCGGTGCTATAGGGGAAAAACTCTTCCACTCTAGATGTATGGTTTTGTTGTATCTCAGATAATTACTCAGCGACTTTAGCTATATTAAACTATTTCAATTTTTTGTTCTTAAAGTATTATATTGAAATCATCGGTTATTAAAATTGAGAAGAGATTTGGTCTTGTGATGTCATGAGAAGAGATGATGATATATATATACAGTGAGTCCAATTCCACGCAGTTATCGAACTGCACAAAAACCAACTTCCCAAGCTCAATGTCTCTAAACAAAACCATGATAGTAATAGTACAAACCCAATGCCCTATTTTATGTTACACCATCTCTATAAGGGAAAAAAACCAATCTACTCCAATCAGCCCACTTAATCACAGCTTCCATCCTTCCACCCCGTCCTCCACCTCTGTTCCCAAAGCCGACAATCAAACTCCTTCTTCCCCAACTTCCGATTAACCTCATTATGCGCATCACACAGCCAATTCCCAAAATCCGACCTCCCACTCAACCGGGGCTTGTTGCGACCACTAGGCTCCGCCATCCACTTCTGGAAATCGTCCGCACATACCCAGCACGGGTAGATGCGCGAGAAGATCTTCATGAATGAGCTCATTTCAGTTTGTTGTTCCGCTGAGGCCTTTTCGGGGTATGAGGCTGCGAGGGAGTGGAGGAAGGTCCAGGTTGAGCGGCCGAGGGCGTCGACGTCTGGGGGGCAGTCGCTTCGGGGGGTTGAGGTGGTGGTTGGGACGGTGCTGGCTGCGGTGGCGATGGATTTGGGGATGGCGGTTGAGGGTTTGGGTTGTGTCTCTTGGGGTTGAGATTGGGATTGGGATTGGGATGCTTGTTTCGTCATGGTGCGCCATGATGCGGCGGAGGTGCAGAGGCGGCATCTGTAGAGGTATTTATCAGTAAAAGTTTGTATATGGAGACGTGGAGGGAGTGGTGTATTGATTGTAAACGTACGGTTTCCCATCCTTGTCGAGCACAACGCCCTTGGGTAAGTTGGCCTTGGAGGAGTCATCCTCTTTGGGGGTTGTAGAAGAGCTGGCTGTGGAGGCCTGATGGGGGGCGAACATGGACATTGTCGGTCTGGACTGCGCCGCAGTAGCATTTGAGTGAGTTTCCGCCATGGTGAATTCCGTATAGATTTGTTCTCAGGTTTTTGTTGGACGAGTAGAAGAAGTTTGCTTTATAATGACGACTGCGGAGTGCGGAGGGCAGCGGAGAAGCTTCTAGTCGGTGATAAGAGCAACGATAATCTCCAATTTACAGCAGTAGACGCTGGGAAATAAAACCAGGCCAAAGTAAAATACTATATAGCGCAAATACAATAGTATCCTCTTTCAAGGGACTGTTCAAAGCAATATAAGCGGCATCACCGGAGGATTGTTTTATTTTATGGCGCTTTGTCAGCGTCTCCTCGGCGAATGCGCAAATGCCGCCCAGATTTAGATGCGCGGACTTCCATCGAGTTGCTGAGGAACAACCTCGACGACATTACTGGGGAGTTTGACAGTTACCATTGTTATACATATCGGCTGGAAAAATACATTTCTTGGCCCATTTAAGTTATCTATTTGCTGCTCCATAGACGCGTGTTTGTTGATATTGTCGCGTCTTGAACGAGCCTGTGCAACTATTATTATTTACTTCTCACCACACCACAAACCCAACCTCTTTGCGACCTACTTCCTACGAATTTCATCAGATACAGTATGGCACCGCGATACGCCATGTCAAACTCCGAGTCTGAGCCCGATCAGCCAGCACCTGCTGCTCCTTCCGACGATGCGTTGGAAAAGGCTCTGCGCGACGCTGTGGCTGAGGTTTACAAGTCAGGAAAAATGGAAGAGCTGACCGTCAAACGGGTGCGACTGGCAGCGGAGAAAAGTCTGGGGCTCGATGGGGGCTTTTTCAAGGGCGACTCTAATTGGAAAGCAAAGAGTGAAGAAGTCATCAAGGATGAAGTGGTATGTTACGAGAGGCTGTATCCGCATGGCCGTCATATTTAATTGTCAAGCGATAGCTTTATGAACGTTCTCATCTGATGCGATTTTGATCAAATAGGAAACACAAGACCAAGCCCCCAAAGAACCAGCTAGCGATCACGAGAAGGAACCCTCCCCGCCTCCGTCAAAACCCGCCAAACCCACCAAGCGAACAAAAGCCGAAGCCCCCTTAAAATCCAATAAGCGTCGGAAGCCAAGTCCAGAAGAGGAAGCGGAAGTAGCTGCTCAAAGCGAGGAGAACGAGGTGAGTGAGGAAGAGGTCAAAAAACCAGCCAAGAAGCAGTCAAAGGCAGTAGCAAAGAAAACGGAGTCACCACCTTCCAAGGAGAATGTCTCAGATGACTCGGATGCTGCAGAAGGAGAGGATAAACCGACAAAGGCAGATGACGAAGATCTGAAGGACGGCTCAGAAAGTGAAATGTCGGTTGTGCTCGACGAGGAACCCCAGCCCAAACCCGCTCGCAAGCGGCAAAAGAGTGCAGATGCACCCGCAAAGAAAGGAGGGAAGAAGGCTCCCAAGGCCCCTGCTAAAGGCAAGGATGCCGATCTTGATCCTGACCAAGCAGAGATCAAGCGATTGCAAGGTTGGCTTATTAAATGCGGCATTCGCAAGATGTGGGCTCGTGAATTGGCTTCATACGACACAGGCAAGGCCAAAATCAAACACTTGAAAGAGATGCTAAAGGAGGCGGGTATGGAGGGGCGGTACTCTCTGGAAAAGGCGAAGAAGATACGGGAAGAGCGAGAACTCAAGGCGGACCTTGAGATGGTCCAGGAGGGTGCCAAACGATGGGGAACAGAAGGTGCGGACGAAGACGAAGAGGGCGAGGAGGATCGACCACGACGTAGACTGGCTCGAGGACGCAAAAGCCTCGCATTTTTGGACGATGAGGGTGAGGAGACGGATTAATCTGATATATCGGTGCCCCATGTCATTGTGATGAAGTCGACTACCCGCATCTGCTTGCCTGGCGCAGCTTCATGCCTTGTTTTATTAGAATTCGATACCACGAGAAAGCAATCATGTTTCGATTAATGAATAAAGGTCTGGGATGTAATGAATCCCATTGCTCTGGAAGTTCGTCATCTGCTCGACTTGACTCCGCTCATCCGCTGTGCCGTCAAGCTGAACACGGCGACCGAAGAGATGAAAAGGACAAGATTGTAGAACTAATTTCAGTGTCAGCCATCGCAACCACATGAATCCATGTCGTAAATGTAGCATACAGCAGTTCTTGAGTATTCGTTTTCCTCTGCCTCTGACCTGGCCTCAACAAAGAGGCGTCGTAGATTAGGAAGGTTTGCCTATGACGGTCAGAGCAGCCAAATCAACAATTCCACAGCGCCTTACCATGAAGATAGTAGCTAGCTAGTTCTTGCAAGAAGTTCTAGCGACGAGAGACAGATCGAGAAGAATAGAATCAAGAGTTGATGTTGACCGCAGGTGGGAGAGAATGGTTGCTTTAGCCCCGGACGGGCCCATCCACAGCCGCGTTTTGTGGACAACTTTTGGGCCCAGACACCCTGGACGCTTCACCTCTCCTCCGTCCTCCTCCAAACCCATTCACGATCAGGCAGATTGCCCTCTTTCTCACCGGCAATTTCACGTTTGACATCCCCGTACGACCCGGGGAATAATGATCTGACGCCATATCGAGCCCTCCCCTCTTCGATTTCCGAGTTGCGAAACGAGTCCCTGAAAGCTCTCGCCGCCAAATTCCCCGCAGTGGTCCGCAGAGACACTGCTGCATCCCAACTTCGATTCTAATAATTACTGCGGAGGCGCGACCGGGTCGTCGCTGAAGCCCGTCACTTATAGAGATGGCGATGAACAGGATACGAGGGGCCTTTGCGGTGCCCAGAAAAGGAGAAACGTTTGAATTGCGAGCTGGTCTTGTGTACGGAGTATCCCAACTTTTTTGTCGCCCAAGCGTATGATGATGCTGACTAGAGGGATAGATCCCAGTATGCCTACGAACGGTACGTTCAAAATTATCACCAGCTAATTCCAGATTATTTTATATGTACGACCGATCATGATTCTGACACTGTCGCAGAAAGGAGGCCATCCAGAAGACTATCATGGCCATGACCCTGGGCAAAGATGTTTCGGCCCTTTTCCCCGATGTTCTCAAGAACATTGCCACGACGGATCTGGAACAAAAGAAACTTGTATATCTTTATCTCATGTGAGTTGTTATGACCCTTCATATTGCTTCACCCGCTGATCTCGGTCGTTCTACCTTAGGAATTATGCCAAATCTCACCCGGACCTTTGCATTCTCGCCGTGAACACTTTCGTACAAGATTCCGAAGACCCCAACCCTCTTATCAGAGCATTGGCTATCCGGACAATGGGTTGTATCAGAGTGGAGAAGATGGTTGACTACATGGAGGAGCCTCTCCGCAAGACCCTCCGCGACGAGTCGCCCTATGTCCGCAAGACTGCAGCGATTTGTGTGGCGAAGCTTTTTGACTTGAACCCTCCTATGTGTCTTGAGAACGGCTTTCTTGAGATGTTGCAGGAAATGATTGGTGACCCTAACCCCATGGTCGTCGCAAACTCGGTCACCGCACTCTCTGAAATTTACCACGCTGCCCCTGAGACCCAAGCGCTTCAAGTATCGTCCAACACACTGCGGAAGCTGTTGATGGCACTGAACGAGTGTACGGAGTGGGGACGTGTCACAATTCTCACAACATTGTCGGAGTATAAGACCTCTGAAGTGACAGAGTCGGAGCACATTTGCGAACGAGTGGCTCCTCAATTCCAACATGCCAACCCAAGTGTGGTGTTGGCAGCCGTCAAGGTTGTGTTTTTGCACATGAGAAATGTTAACCCAGAATTGGGCAAGACTTATCTGAGAAAGATGGCTCCCCCTCTGGGTATGTTCAATGTCTGATTATATGATAAGTGATGACTTGTTGCTGACTGCTACGACCAGTGACCCTGGTATCTTCCGCTCCGGAAGTGCAATATGTCGCCTTGAGAAACATCGATCTGTTGCTACAGAAGCAATCTGATATTCTCAACAAGGAACTCCGCGTTTTCTTCTGCAAATATAATGACCCTCCTTATGTCAAATTCCAGAAACTCGAAATCATGGTTCGGATAGCCAACGATCGTAATGTTGATCAGCTTTTGGCGGAGCTGAAGGAATATGCCCTGGAAGTCGATATGGATTTCGTGCGACGCGCAGTCAAGGCCATTGGCCAAGTTGCTATCAAGATCGAAAGTGCCAGTGAAAAATGTGTCAACACGCTTTTGGATCTTATCAACACCAAGGTGAACTATGTGGTACAGGAGGCTATCGTGGTCATCAAGGACATTTTCCGAAAGTACCCTGGCTATGAGGGCATCATTCCCACGCTCTGTAAATGCATCGACGAATTGGATGAGCCTAACGCTAGAGCGGCCTTGATCTGGATTGTGGGAGAGTATGCGGAGAAGATCAGCAACGCAGGTGACATCTTGGGCGGCTTCGTGGATGGATTCAACGAAGAGTTTTCTCAGGTAAGTTCTTATGCGCTACGGATATTATGGTTGAAGCTTACGGTCTTTTCTCTAGACCCAATTGCAAATCTTGACCGCTGTTGTCAAACTCTTCTTGAAACGCCCCGAGAAAGCCCAAGGACTTGTGCAAAAGGTGCTTCAGGCGGCTACGGCAGAGAATGATAACCCTGATGTTCGCGACAGAGCCTATGTCTACTGGCGTCTTCTTTCCAACACAAGCGATCCGGATGCTACCAAGAACATTGTGCTTTCTGAAAAACCTCCTATTAAGACCACTATTCAGTCTCTCCCTCCCCCTCTCCTTGAACAACTCCTCACCGAACTTTCCACCCTCGCCTCGGTCTACCACAAGCCACCAGAGCAATTTGTTGGCCAAGGCCGATTTGGAGCCGACGCTGTTCAACGTGCTGCTATTGAGTTCGTCCCCCCTTTTACTCTGCTAATTCTTACTTTGAGCATAATTTCTAACATACTTTTTCAGGGAACAACTCCAGAACGCGCGCGAGAACCCACTGGCGGCGGCAGCAGCGGCGGCAGCCGTTACTGGCAAGACTCCCCCACCTCAAACTCAGAACAACGTCGAGAACTTGTTGGATATTGATTTCGATGGTGGAGCGCCAGCATCTGCACAAAAGGAGCCAAGCAGTGGTATGTCTGGTCTCGAAGGTCTTGCCGGTACGCCCGTTCGGGTCCAATCTCCTGCGGCTGGTGCCCCAGCACCAAGCAACAACCTTGATGACCTCCTTGGAGTATTCGGAGACAGCGGAAATGCTTCAAGCTCGACAAACCAAGGCGCTGGTGCCAGCGCAGGCGCAGACCTCATGAACGGATTTGATGGTCTCGATCTCTCTGGTAACAACAGCACCTCCCCACCGCCTGCTGGCAACCAAAAGAAGACGAATGAGGATATCCTGTCGCTTTTTTGAGAGGAGATCTAGTGGTTGCCTAGTGAATAAAGCATAATAGTTAAAGGGATCGAGACAGGAAAATCTCAAAATTTTCATGCCCAAGATAGATATATGTTTTCCCTTTACAGTTTGATTGATTTTATACTTTGTCTTCTTTTATACCAAAATCTTTTATCTTATCACCCTGGTCTACATATCCCTACCTGTATATCCCGATTTCCTGGAGCATTTGATTTTCACTTTGGTTTCTGCTCTTTTTCCTTTATCATTCCATCGATCTGGGTTCGATTTAGACTTGTCATTAAAGGAATATCTTTCACAAAATTCATAGGGTAGTGCATTATCAATTGACTATACGTTTGGAGTTTCCGAGAATATTTATCTGCCAATGTCGTCATACAGTAGTACTTTATAGTGTGAATGCCCTGTAGTTAGCGCTAATTACTACAGGGTAGACTGCGAGTGGGGTTGACTGGGTTTCGCCCAATTCGGAAGTGACGCTGAGCAGATCACAACGACACGAAGTCAACAGATATCAAAATTCCATCACCACACTTTATACGGGTGATATCCTCTTAATTCCCACCATCTACTGCGCTTCATGAACCATCGAGACTGAGCAATCTCGATTATCATGTCAACCTACCAACTAATGCGAAGTGCAAACATCTCAACAGAATCACAGCCTTGCCTGTTTCAGATGGGGCTGGCGCTGGGATAGGGCCATTCTAATGCAAGATGTGTTGTCCTATCACATGGGACCAGCTCTGAGCCAGTGCTGAGCTGAAATATCTTCTCATTATTCTTGTTCGTGTGAACCATCAGCACAACTCTTATCCACCAAGAATCAAACCGGAAATGTTCGGTAAACTGCGCGAAAAGCTTCGCCGTGTTCGCAAAGGAGGCAGAGGCGATGATACTACGAAAGGAAACTCTCGTTCTACCAATTTGTTCCAAGAGGGTAGGGGTGAGGCTGCGCCCGAACGTGGTCAATTCCGGCTCGAGGCCGCCGAAAACGCGAATGTTGACCGACCTATCGATGACACGAAGCATCTAAATGAAAGACTAGCTGAAGAAAGCTCGAAAGTTCGAAAGCTCGAAACACCGAACAAAAATACGAAGTCAAGTGCCTGGAAGAGCCTGAGCAAGATGGGGTCGACTCCGACGTGTCTCCAACTAGCAAGCAACATTCGAAGGGAACCTGTCTAGAAAAAGAAAGAAAATCCGATGACCCAGAGTTTGGAGCAAGGGCTTTGGATAGATTGAAGGATGGTCACGAACAAGACGAAGCCAAGACCCCTGAATGTCCTGTATCTGAGACGATACCTGCAGATGAGAAAGCAGTTGAGAGAAGCGATAAACCTGGTAATGCAGGCCTCTGGCAAAGAGCTTTTGATGAACTAAATCAGGATTTGAAGGGAAAGCTATGTGAAGAAAAAGCTATGCCTCTGGAAAATGCCATTCAAGATGTCATTGACAGAACGAAAGAGAACTTTGAAGCGTATCAAAATGGCGGACTGAAGTTCAAGAAGCATGACGGAAAAGAAATCAATGTTCGTGATGTGGCCAAAAAGATTCTCAATTCGGCTATTCACTGTTCAGAAATTGTCAAATGGATAGCAGCTTCGGACCCTAGTGGTCATGGTAAGTACCTAGCCTTGAACCTGTCTTAAAATGACAATTATTAATCAATGTCCAGCATCAAGTGCGTGGGCAATAATCTCGCTTGGATTGACAGTAAGAAGTGCCGTTTTGGTTTACCACTATGTGAAGCTCACCGTGACTTAGATGGCCAAAAATTTTGAGGATCAGAAAGAAGCTGCTTTCAAATCATCTCAATTTCTTGCTGATATCCTGGCTCGATACGTTATACTCGACAATTATTGTCGCACAGAGAAACTACCAAGCTCCGATGGACTCGATAATGCTATTTTGCAAGTATACAAAGCAATCCTAGAGTACACAGCAGAGGTGAAAAAGCGGCAGAGTACAAGCTTTTTGAGTATGTGCCATATTCAGTTCTCCTGGTGATCGCTCAAACTGATAAGCCGTAGATCGCATAGGGAACAGCATCTTTCCAGACTCCGATACAGAATTGGCACATCTCCGGTCTGCCGTGGAAGACCAGGACAATAAAGTCAGAAATTGGAGTCAGATTCACACTCTGCTATGTGAGCTATGCAGCCGAGGCAATTCCTTCCCATCACTAATGCTTCAAAAGATCACAGTACCAAGGGAGACGAAATACTCGCCAGTATTGAAAAGGTCTATCAAAACACAGAGACAATCAAGGACAAAGTCAATTGTATGACCCATTCTTATTTTTCTTGATAGCCTAGACTGATGATCTTAGCGGATGAAATGGATAAAATTCTTGGGTGGCTGTCTGACATTAAATATTCCCAGACTCAGGATGACAACCAAAGGATTCGAACAGACAACACTGGCGATTGGCTTTTATGTTCAGATGAATACAAACAGTGGAAGGCTACGCCTGGAAAGTTTCTCTGGTTATATGGACCTGGTAAGGTTTTTATATGAGTCCGATAATACAGTATTTCTAACCGATAAACGCAGCTGGTTGCGGGAAATCGATTCTTTGGTATGCAGGACCACTATAACAAAGATTAAAAACTGACAACGCCAGCTCTACCGTCATTCAAGATATTAAAAAACATTGCAACAATTCCCCATCGAGTAAATTATCCTACTGGTACTTTCAATTCAGTCGCGGTGAGACACAAAACGTGAAAAACATGACTCGGACTATTATTCGGCAACTGGTACCTGAAGAGCTTCCAATATCACTTGTAAATCTATGGAAAAAACAGAGCCATCAAAACAGTGATCCAGTCCAAGACGAGTTTTCAACAGTCCTCAATGATGTTATTGAATGTCATATGGGAGATCATTTATTTCTTATTTTTGACGCACTCGATGAATGTCCTGATAATGAGGTCCGTGAGAGAGATTTGTTGCTTCGGCTTCTGAAGGGTCTGATTGACAAGCACGGAAATAAGATCCATCTTCTGGCAACAAGTCGAGTTGAAGAAGATATTCGCTGCCATCTGGAGGAGAATTTGAATATAGATCCTGAGGACCGGATAAATCTGGAAGACCGAATGAATGATGATGTTGTGGCTTTTGTCTACAAGGCACTCAACCAGGGAAAGCTGAAAAGATGGGAAAAGAACGAGCAAGTCAAACATGAAATTCTGGCAAAATTATTGAACACACACGAACAAAGGTATTATTATGCCCTCTTTTGTTCTCAACAGAATCTTGCTAATATACTCTCTGCTAGACATTTTCGCTGGACTCATCTACAAATTGAATGGCTTGGAAAATGTAAAAAAAAGGCCAAGATCCTGGAATCACTCAAAGAGATGCCAAAAAGCCTGGGAGAAATGTACCACAAAATATTTCAAGAGATTCCTGAAGATGAACAGGAGGACGCGCGCTCAATACTCATATGGCTCAGTTTCTCTCTTACACCACTTGAGCTAGAAACGGTTGCAGCAGTAGTGGCCTATCCGGATCCTGAGGATGTTGTCAAAACTTGCACTACCTCTTTGGTGACTGTTAGTCCATCCGATGGCACCATCAAACTCGCCCATTTTTCAGTGAAAGAATTCTTGGCTGTCTCGAATCCTACCCATTGGTATCAGTTTACTGCAATTGGTGGCCATGCGGAAATAGTTAATCGTGCCCTTGACGATCTGCTTGACAAAACCGAGGATATTACTGCTAAAGAATGTGCTGATGATCTGCCGCTCATCAAATATGCCTCGACATATTGGAATGATCATTTTTCAGAGCTTCCTGACTCTGATATTCAATTTCCAGCCCTAGAAGAAAAGATATGTCGTCTGTTTGAAGAGGACATAGTCTACTTAAACTGGCGGTCTGTGGCTCGAGATGACTTTAAGCTGATTGCAGGGGATATACCCAAAGAACATTCAATGTACAATAGTACTGTTGAACCACCCATCTGCTTGGCCTGTGAAATGGGGGTGCAGAGTGTTGTTGAGAGACTACTTCTACAAGGGGCTGACCCTTTCACAACCTATGAGAAAGGCTATTACACTTATACCACATTCAAAGTGGCTATCTGGAATGGTCATCTTACTATTGTAAAGCAGCGGCTGAAGAACGTTGAGATATCAGAGAAAATAGCTGAGGATATTGTGACTACCATTGATCTTCGTAAGGCTTCGCTTAAAGAAGTTGAAGACCTTCTGAACATACTTTTGAGCACTGATATCTTATATGACAAGGATGAAAATGGACGTCTTGTTTTGTGTGAAAATTTTGTTATAGTCACAGCAGAGAATCGCTCAGGAAATCAGCTTATGAGCCTTCTTTTGGATAGGCAAGAACAGCTAGAGGTTCCTGTGACCGAGGAAGTTCTTGATGCAGTGGCAAGGAATACTAACTGCGGTGAAGAAACGATGCGAATGCTTTGTGATAGGAGAGGGAAAGACATTCAAATCACCGAGAGACTAATGTGGACAGTAGCCGAAAACTCTGGCAGAAATCCTGGTATACCAACTTTGGTCTTTGAAAAATTTGGCGCTACCGTTCCTCTGAGTCACTGGACCATCAGTGATTTTGTGTACAACGCAACACCAGAAGTAATGGAGTTTCTTTTACAGATCCGTGGCGATAAAATTCAAGTTACAGAACGGTTGTTGCTCCATGTGGCTAGATATCAGAGACATTCTGGAGTGTTTCAATTGCTCTGGAAAAGAGCGCCAGGCATTGAAATCACCGGGGAGCTTCTGTGGAGAATTGCACGAGAGCGTAAAGGCCTCGAATATCTGGAATTCTTACTCAGAGAATGCCCTAAAGGCTGCTTCATCGATGATAGAATAGTCCAAAGAGTGGCAAAGTCTTCTTCTGGTCTGCCTCTGATGCAAATTCTTTTGGACAAACGAGAGGCAGGATTGATTGCTTTTCATATTTCCAAGAGAACATTGAGAGCAGCTGCTCTTAATTCACGACAGATGATGGACCTGGTCATTAACAACGCAGGCCCGGATGTTTCAATCAATGAGATCCTATGCCTGCTAGCTGGTTACCACTGTGAAATAGAGCCTGTCTTGAAACATTTTCTTGAGCTTGATGAAAATCTGCCAATCAGCGAGGAAATCTTATGCTCAGCAGCTGCCAATCTATTGAATGGGGAATCTACTATCTTGAAATACTTGCTTGAGCTTGATAAAAGCCCGCCAATCAGCGAGAAGGTTTTATGCTCAGCAACTGGCAATCTATTTAACCTGGAATCTATCCTAAAATTTTTAATTGAGAATGGGGCAGACCTGCCAATCACAGAGAAGTTATTATGCTCAGCAGCTGCCAACATAGATCAAGGGAAATCTGCCCTAAGTTTTTGATTGAGAATGGTGGAGACCTGCAGATCACAGAAGAGGTAATGGTATCAGCAGTACGAAATTACCGTCAAGGCGAAAAAGTACTCGAATTGCTTTTCAACAAATTCCCAGATGCTCCAGTGACAGATCGTGTCTTCGAGGCTTCTTGTTGGTACTCCAGGAAGTTGTCACTCTTGTTCAAACGAGGTCGTGATCACATGCAAGATAGCCAAGTGATAGCGAGGCTTCTTGAGAAGGATATTTTGAGCCTATGGGAAGTGAATGGTCTGCTTGATAAAGGGCTACTTGACATTGATGATAATGTGGAGGCAGTGGGGGCCCAGAAAGCTTTGATTACAGCATTGAAAGATCGGCATCAGATGGAAAAGCTGCTGGGTTTACGAAGAAGCGATATCCCAGTTACCGAAGACGTTATACTGCAGGCTCTGAGGAACATCTCAGTGGATCCTGAGGCCTTCCAAATGCTGACCGATCGACTGGGATCAGCAGTACCCACCACAGACAAAATGTTGGAAATGTCTCTTCTGAATCAACAATCTCGATTCGTGGATTCGTTGCTCAAAGAGAGGCAAGATTGGAGTCTGCAACAGGTTTGGGATGCGATTTGGCAAAATAATCAATACCACTTGAGAAATATTGTGAAAGTTGCGAAATTTCTTCTGAAATATGGAGAATTTGATGTTTCACAGACCCTGCTGGAGTTCCTTCCACTCAGGGACTTCAGTGATGATGACTCTTATTTCCGCCTTGATGAGTTGTTTGATCTATGCGCTGAGCAAGACATATCAGCCCCTGCTATCGAAATGCTCACGGAGATAGTATTTCGACGTGTTCACGCGGTCCCTATCCAGAGATGCATTCATCGACTGGGTTCCGCGATACCAGTTACCGAGAAAGTCTTTGATTTGATTTGGCAAAATGAAAAATTCTCTTTCAAGCAAAAAGTGATACTTTCAAATATTCTTCTACAATATGGAGAATTTGATGTTTCACAGAAGCTGCTGAACCTCCTTCCAGATGTCGATACACAAGAGGGCTTCGACAACGAGGATCTTAATGAGTTGGTCAATTTATGTGTGAAACGAGACATATCAGCTCCTGCTACCAAATTGGTCGCAGAGATACTATTTGAGCTTGGCCTGGAACATACCATCGAGATTCATCAGACACAATCCCACGATCCCACTCACGGATGACCTGGTTCGACTTACAGAAAAGAATAATCGGGCAGAGAAGAAAGTTCTGATGCGTGTCCTCAACAAGAAAAGAGCTGCGGACCAGAAGATCGAGGTTGCTGGAACAAAGACAGAAGCAGAAGAAGCCTAGCTCGCGCCATTTTGAACTGTTGATCATTCAAAGTCTGTATCTAGTTGAATAAATTTCAACTCAAGAATGGCCATTTGAATGAGACTTGTATATATCATATGAAAAGGGCGAACATGGCAGCGTAGCCCTAACTTACGTGGGAAGACTATGAATAGTTACTCTTCTAGTTCCTGCGGAGTCTTTTTATCCAAGTCCATTGCAATCGAGCTCGAGTATAATTAGGATTGGTCCTAGTTCATTATATATCTAATGTGGGATAAGTAGTAGTGCATGTTTGGGCGCGTTCATCAGCTACCATGAAGATGGAAAATTAGAAAGTAGAACGGCCATGACTGTGAGTGAATGGTTAAGAGTTGTACTATTAAATATGATAGATTACTGGCCCGTTGAGGGACATCAGTGCAGTATGGTGTAGGTATTTCTGTATAACTTTCCCAAATAGGATGCATAATTTGCTGATTCATCTGTATAAAAACAACATATCACAAGAGAAGACAGAGCAGAGCACGGAGTATGGCCGGAGAAAATATTGGAGATGTCAACTCCAATCAGCAATCATCCATTTGGTTGCAGAATTTTCCCTCGAAGATAGTCGAAAAAAAAGAAAAGAAAAAAACCTCAAGTTAGTCTCCGAAAAACGGCACGGCGGGGTGTTCTGCCGGCTGAACGATGTTGATAATGTCCTTCATTTAGATACCAAAACAACCATTGCTTGGCTGAATAGCTTGTAGTCATGCAGATCATCTATTTTGAGATACTGCTCTCCAATGCCCCTGTTTGCACTCTGGTGATTCTTTCAGATAGATAGTTACCCCAATTCCACAATGGAGGCAATCGGGGTCTCAGCCAAAATTTCCAGACGATGGCGTGCCGTTCCCGATTCCACCGCTGGTCCATTTCCGCTATAGCCGGCGCTTATCAAACGATTACTATACGGACGATAGCGCACTTTGTCGAGGCATTTTTTATTGACTCATGTTCTTTATCGAGGGTGGATACCAGTGGCTTTCAGACCCGCTGTGAAAGAGGATCCATGGACTCCAAATTCCTCGTGGCCTATTATAAATGGAGGGGACATCTCCTCTTCTTCCGTCAGGGTTGATTTCTACCGGAAATCATTAGGATTTGCACATTATATCGATTGCTCTACCAACTGCAATGACGCAAACAGACTACAAGTTCGAAGGATGGATGGGCCTCAGCCCCGAATCCGCCAATGGCCAGATGGTTTGGCAGGAGTTTGAGCCAAAGCCATGGGAGGAAACAGACGTGGATATCAAAATCTCTCACTGCGGTATTTGCGGTTCGGACTTGCACACTCTCCGAAGCGGCTGGGTAAGCCTTTTTCATTTTTAACGAGAAGCTACGATTGTGAATTAACATCTTTATAGAGGCCTGCCCTGTACCCCTGCTGTGTTGGACATGAGATTGTCGGCACTGCCGTGCGTGTGGGATCCAAGGCTGTCGGAGGAATCAAAGTAGGAGACCGTGTCGGTGTTGGTGCTCAGAGTGATTCCTGTCTCGGACGCTTGGGCGATTGCCCTGAATGCGCCATGGGTTGGGAGCAGTACTGCAGCCACAAGATCGTTGGCACTTACAACAGCGTCTTCCTGAATGGCGGCAAGTCCTATGGTGGATACGGCCTGTACAATCGTACGCCTTCTAACTTTGTGATCAAAATCCCTGACGCCATTCCCTCCGCCCACGCAGCGCCGATGTTGTGCGGTGGTGCCACGCTCTACAGCCCTCTCAAGCACAATGGCTGCGGCCCCGGAAAACGCGTGGGAATCATCGGTGTTGGTGGACTCGGACATTTTGGTGTCCTTTTTGCCAAAGCCATGGGCGCGGACAAGGTCGTCGCCATCTCGCGCAAATCCAGCAAGAGTGAAGACTCATTGAAGATGGGCGCCGATCTCTACATTGCAACTGATGATGAGCCGGATTGGGCGACGAAGCATGCCCGCTCCCTCGACCTCATTGTTAGTACCGTTTCTTCGACAAAGGTGAGTTTCTTTTGAACTAGACGGAAACTGAACCAATGCTAACTAATTTTAGATGCCAATGCTCGAGTATATTGGACTCCTCGCCACTGGTGGCAGCTTGGTTCAGGTTGGACTGCCTGAGGACGGCACGCTCACTGCACCCATTAAAAACCTCACTCGCCGGTTGAAGATCCAAAGTTCCTTTGTTGGAAGCCCCAATGAGATCCGGGAGATGTTCGATCTAGTTGCAGAGAAGGGAATCAAGCCCTGGGTTGAAGAGATCCCTATGAAAGATGCCAACAAGGGCATTGTCGACATGCACGAAGGCAAGGCACGCTACCGTTATGTGCTGGTCAATGAAGAGCAGTAGGGGATGGTGGCCACACCGCCAGCAACTCTATGATGACGCGAATAGACTGTATATAGTTAGTAGATAGACGATCAATTTGACGAAGGTGATGATGACGATGATAATGCTGTTGATGTTGATGTTCAAGCAAAGATGAAGCGATTGCCAACCACAAGCGCACGTGATTCAATTCGCCGCTGTCGGAGACGCTAAGCCCGATCGGGCCTACGGAGGGGCATCCCCGCGGCGATTCATTTTAGGGATGATTCACATTTCATCTTTTGCCTCAGTCTGTTTCTTCGCTGCTGATCGAGTCTGGAGTCCCGTTGCGGTTGATTCTCTTTCGCCTCGTCTTGCATATCTGAATAGCGTCGTGTTTACCGGATTCTTTCTCACTACTGATAACCATGTCTCATACTATCTCCCAGAAGTATCTCAGCACGCGGGGAGCGTCCTATGGAGTAGGTGATCCAGAAAAAGGCCTATTTGCATGATAACATCGCTAACCTGTCTCTTACTGATTAGCTCTCTTTTGAAGATGCTGTCCTGAAAGGATTGGCCTCCGATGGTGGTCTTTTCATCCCCGAGGAAATCCCTTCTCTCCCCCCTTCCTGGGAGTCGGAGTGGCGCGACTTGTCCTTCGAAGATCTCGCATTCCGGATCATGTCCCTGTACATCTCCCCGACAGAAATCCCCTCGGAAGACCTGAAGGATATCATCAACCGATCATATGCCACTTTCCGCCACCCTGAACGTACCCCGCTGGTGGAATTGGATGGCAAGAAAAACCTTCACTTGCTGGAGTTGTTCCACGGACCGACATTTGCTTTCAAGGATGTCGCGCTTCAGTTCCTCGGAAATCTGTTCCAATACTTCTTGGTCCGTAAGAACCAGGGCAAGGAGGGCAAGGATAGACACCACCTCACAGTCGTTGGTGCTACTAGCGGAGATACCGGCTCTGCGGCCATCTACGGACTCCGGGGAAAGAAGGATGTCTCCATCTTCATCCTGTTCCCTGATGGACGTGTTTCTCCTATTCAGCAGGCTCAGATGACCACGGTCCTTGATGCCAACGTCCACAACTTCACTGTTCAGGGCTCATTCGATGACTGCCAAGATACCGTCAAGGCTCTGTTCGCTGACCCTGAACTCAACTCTACCCACAACCTTGCCGCTGTCAACTCCATTAACTGGGCCCGTATCCTGGCTCAAATGACCTACTACTTCTACTCTTACTTTGCCTTGACTAAGACACCCGGTTTCTCCAAGGACTCGAAGATGCGCTTTGTCGTTCCATCGGGTAACTTTGGTGATATCGCCGCCGGATGGTTCGCCAAGAGCATGGGTCTTCCCGCTGAAAGACTGGTGATTGCCACCAACGAAAACGATATCCTCGACCGTTTCTTCCGCAGCGGTGGTCAATACACCAAGAACGACTCTAAGGGAGAAGGTGTCAAGGAGACTCACAGTCCCGCCATGGACATCCTTGTCAGCAGCAACTTCGAGCGTCTCCTTTGGTACTTGGCCTTCCAGACCGACGCTTCGAGCTCCGCCGACGAAAGACGTAAGCACGCTTGCGAGAGCGTCAGCGGCTGGTTGAACCAGCTCAAGTCCGAAGGTGGCTTCACTGTGCCCAACGCCGTCCTGGAAGGAGCCAAGGCCGACTTCGAGAGTGAGCGTGTGAGCAACGACGAAACTATCGACCAGATCCGATCCACCTACAACACCTCATTCCCTACCAACCTGGGCCCCGGAAGCGCCAAGAGCTCCAAGACCGGTGGCTACATCCTCGACCCTCACTCCGCTGTCGGTGTGGCTGCTTCTCTCCGCTCCATTGAGCGAAACCCCGGCACAAGCCACATTTCCCTCTCCACAGCCCACCCGGCCAAGTTCGCCAGTGCAGTCGACCTCGCACTGCGTACCCAGGATGGATATGACTTCAACGAGGTTCTTCCCCAAGAATTCATCGGCCTGGAACAGCGCGAGAGCAGAGTCACTCCCGTGCCTGCTGGTTCTGGCTGGCAGGGAGTCCGTGAGTTGGTGAAGAGTGAAGTTGAGCAGGAGTTGCAGGGCTTGCGATGATCCATTGGATCCCTTATTTAATGAATAGAGTTGTCATTCTGTTGCATTTTGGGGCTTTATATACTATCTTCTTTTCCAGCTTTTAGACCCCCAAAAGTTAGTTTGAAATTTGAGACGCATTTCTAAATCATTTAACTCGTTACTTTATCTTTTTGTCCTTAGGCAAAGTAACCTAGGCTTTTATTCATCTCATTATTTATTTATCTACTTTTACTAAATAGATTAAATTTAAGTTGGGTGTATCGCCACTCGGGCATTCCAAGGTTTACAGGGCTTGCCGTCCAGCACGAATGGATACAGACTCATGGTGCGCTGAATGGCGAGAAGATCGGCCTGAGGGGGTACATCTCCCTCGATCTTTGCGGGAA
>NW_024467836.1:566871-653231 GCF_001890725.1 Aspergillus wentii DTO 134E9 | reverse complement strand
GTGGTGGTCGGCTTCTCCCACTTCTCGGTGGTGGTTGGCTTCTCCCACTTCTCGGTGGTGGTTGGCTTCTCCCACTTCTCGGTGGTGGTCGGCTTTTCCCACTTGTCGGTAGTGGTAGGCTCCCACGGCTCAGTTGCGGTGGTGGTAGGCTTCTCCCACTTGTCGGTAGTGGTAGGCTCCCAAGCCTCGGTTGCAGTGGTAGTTGGCTTCTCCCACTTCTCGGTGGTAGGATCCAAGACAGAGAGAGGCTTCACGAAGTCTTGGCCCTCTTCACCACGGCCCTGGATAACTCCAGCGAAGGCTGGACCAGCCAAAGCCAGAAGAGCAACTGTTCCCTTGACCATGTTGCAAGATTGGATGATGATCAGAGACGAGAGGCGCGCAAACACGGATATGAACCGAAGGTATATCGGAGATAACGAATGTAGTGGTAGCGAGGAACCTCTCTTGACTGGAGAATTTGCGTGATGAGAAAGGAATGAAGAATCAGAGAAGCAGGTACGAAAGCTGGGTTTATATGCATTTCGAGATGGGGCAAATTGCCGTTTTCGTCCTATTTTCTTCTTCTTTCCCCTTCGCAATAACTGCAATGTAGTATCCACCGAGGCCAAGTGCACAGCAGCTTGACTCTGGGTGAGGAACCGATGTCAACCAAAATCAATCTGTGCGAAAACCATGTTGTATGGCTGAATGCAGCAGAAGAGACCCAAGGAACCATGGATGCTAAAGGGACGAATTGATGGTGATAGTAAGCAAGTCGTGAGGGGAAAAAAATCTTGTTGAGAGAAGATGCGAGTGTGACATTGAATAGTTTCATTCCGGCCCAAGGCCCACTATGCAACGAAAAATTATGGGGCAAGACGGGAAGAGTGATGCTAATCAACACCCAAAGCGTTTGAAATGGCGTCATGATTGTAGCCTAGCATTTGATCAAGTAAATTTGCCTATCGGTTTCTTCATGAAGAGGCAGAATTCGAAAAAGGATTAGATTAGATACGGGTAGCACATGGCTGCAGAAAGAAAAAGCCGCAAGAATTATGCTCGATCAGCAAATAGCGTAGGGTATGATCTCGCATAGGTTGCGTGCAAGAGGAATTGACTTCCAAATGTGGAGCTGATGGCGACTAATGCCTCCAGGATTTAGCCATATGTTCTAAAACAACTTGAAGCTACCCAAGATCGACTGGAATGTGGGGTTAGTCCCAGAGAAGCCGTATAGCAATGTGGAAATTGAAGGGCTCAGCAGAGAAAGAAGGCCATATACGCCCAAACCGTCGCAATCAAATATACTGCTATTTCGAAGGTGACAATAATGTGCTTGAAAAGCCTGCCATGAAGTCTATGATGATGGCCCACAGCCATCACGAAATCGTGATACGTCGTATTATCTCTGTTGGGAACACCAAGCAGATTTTCAATCGCAAATCCGTTTGTATCCGAGCTCGAGAGACAAGAAAAGCCCGTTCCAGGAGTCAGTCTGCTGCCCTAGGAAAGATAACACCAGGGTGTCGGGGAAATGTAGGCGTCATGCAATGGACCTGGTTGAAGGCAGGAACAAATCCCCTCAACTGAAAACGACTGCATGAGAGCGGTTCGTCCCTGATGGAACCTAGATGAGGATGCAACTGCAGATTGAGAGGTCAGGGCGAGGTCGACGTTTGCGGTTTAGAGTTGATGCCCTGGTTATCACGTGATTCTATATCAGATTTATGCCAAGATCTAAAGTAAAGAGTAGGGCTTAGGGCCTAGGGCTAAAAAGAGACGCGTTGTGTCACGCGTCTCGAGGGTCGCGTTAATGGCTTTGGGAGGAGCGCAACGATAGTCGAGTACGGCCATCAACCATAACACTTTGCCCAAAGCCATCAAAATGCCTCATTCTGTGTCCCCAGGAAATTCGCCCAGTCAAAGAAACGATGACGAAGTTATGCCTGATGCTCCCCCAACAGACTCTGCAGCACCAGCTGCGGAGAACGAGACTTCTGGAGTGAAGTTGGAGGATCTATTCAATGATGACGATGATGAATACCCAGCTTCCAGTGCACCAGATACTAAAGCAGAACCATCATCGGCGCCAGAAATTGGCGAGTAAGTCACGAATGTCGTTGAATTCTTGATTGGTTTGCTAATCCGAGTTTGTTCAGCTCTGTTCCCCCACCGTCCCACGTCGATATGGACACAATGCTTGCATTCTACCAACGTCTATTTCCATTTCGGTATCTATTCCAGTGGTTGAATCATGGGATAATACCTTCTCCCGACTTTGGCAATCGTGAATTCGCCCTCACGCTGCAGAACGATGCCTACCTGAGATATCAATCATACACAACCGCAGATTTGTAGGTCTTTGAAACCTAGTAAACAAGCGGAAGTCAATTACTGACTCGTTTTCTGGCAGATTCCGTAAAGACATACTGAAAATGAACCCTTCCCGTTTTGAAATTGGTCCTGTTTACAGCACCAACCCCCGGGATCGCAAAACCCTGCGAGGTGGCCAGATGAAACCCATATCCAAAGAACTAGTATTTGATATTGATTTGACCGATTATGACGATATCCGTTCATGCTGCGAAAAGGCCAACATATGCGCAAAATGCTGGACTTTTGTTACAATGGCGATGAAGGTTGTTGATACTGCTCTGCGAGAGGATTTCGGCTTTGAACACATCATGTGGGTTTATTCGGGTCGACGTGGTGCTCACGCTTGGGTGTGTGACCCACGTGCTCGAAACCTTCCAGATGACCGGAGAAGGGCGATTGCCGGCTACCTGGATGTGATACGAGGAGGGTCCCAAAGTGGCAAGCGCGTGAATTTGAAGCGGCCTCTGCACCCGCATTTGGCCCGTAGTTTGGAGATCTTGAAGCCTCACTTTGCCCAAACGACACTAGCTGACCAAGACACCTTTGTTAGCTCAGAGCAAGCGCAACGTCTTCTCGCATTACTCCCCGACAAGTCACTGAACGATGCGTTGCGGCGGAAATGGGATTCATCACCCGACCGTTCAAGTACAAGCAAATGGGCTGACATTGATGCGCTTGCCAAAACGGGAAAAAGCAGCAGCCTCAATACTTCCTCTCTGCGTGATGCGAAGCAAGATATCGTCCTCGAGTATACATACCCTCGTCTCGATTCCGAAGTCAGCAAAAAGATGATACATTTGCTCAAAAGTCCTTTCGTTGTGCATCCCGGCACAGGTCGTGTCTGTGTTCCTATAGATGCACGGAAGGCTGAACAATTCGATCCCCTCTCTGTGCCCACGGTCATGACATTGTTAGCAGAGATTGACGCTTGGGATGCGGAACATCCGGCGGGTAGTGCTGGCACTGACGCCGTCGATGGGGAAGGAAGCGTGCCCAATGATTCCGATGCCCGAGGTGGTCGCAAGCTACAGGACTATGAGAAGACGAGTCTGAAGCCGTACATCGACTACTTCCGTTCATTTATTGCTGGCTTGCTCAAGGAGGAACGCAATGGTAAGCGTGAGCGAAATGACGATGCTGCGGATGTCAAATCCGAGAGCATGGAATTCTAAGGGTCTCTCTCCTAAACGATTGGATGGTTCTGCAAATTTTATTTTCATTTTGAAGCGGGTTTTGGACAAGTCTTTTTTTTTTTTTTCTTATCACAACCAAGGCGTTTGGAGGTTCTGGATCTATGCATAAATGCAAGCTGCGTATATTTCTTAATCAATCCCATTGGAAACCTCAGGTAGCAACAACACCTGTCTGTAACCAGATTCTCACGTTTTTAACGATCTATATTCTAAAGCATGCACCTACACAAGGGTCATGGGCCATCCATATTCAGGTTTATGTTTCCAGTCCCCTGGTGCACAATTACTATTCTCATGTGACAGGGTCAATTGAGGCAAAAGTAAGATGTTTACGCATGGGCAATCAGTAAAAATATGTCAACTCAACATTGATAAATTACATAAATAAATGGATTCGTTTCTATATTGATACATGTCATGCCAGTCGGCATCACCTCCTAGTAGAAGCTACTTCTACCATCCCAATGAGCTAATGTAACATGAAAACACGAGAATATTTTAAAACAGATAATATTAGAGGAAAAGGGTGAAGAGCTGGGATTTTGTCGTACACATCTCGACTCATAGAGTAGGCTTCATGAAATGTCACTTTCCGAAAAAGACATTTAAGCGGAGATGAAGTTCTTGACGCCTGCAATCATTCCATTAGTTGTGTGGTTTTACAATTATCAGATGGATGTCACTTACTCTCGAGCCAGCGAACGTATTCCTTCTGCTCCTTGACCTGGATGTAGTCGGGGATCATGTTGGCAAGCTCTGCGTTAACGCCTCTCTCCTCGAGGTAACGCTCGAGGTAGCTTTGGAGGTCCTCGTCCAAGTTCTCGAAGGGAGGACCAGCGTAGAGGCTCTGTCTAGCCCAGTCCTTCTCAGCGGTCTGGGCGTGGGCCAGGTCGGGCTTAGAGAAGTAAGAAACTTCCTCAACCTGGAAGAGGCCATCCTGAGCGACGGTTTGGATCAGGAGAGCACCGTTGCCGGGCTTCTCAACGGTGACGTTGACACGTGCAGGGAAGCTAGGTTCGACGTCGCGGTCCAACTCATCCAACTCACGGTCGGCGGGAGCGACACGGTCTTCGGGGTGTTGCTGGGAAACGCCTCCAGCGCGGCCCTGGTTAGTGGGCTGGTGGCCCTCGAAGTCCATCTCGTCAGCGAGAGCGCCATCGTCGAAGTCTTCCTGCTCGCTCAAGTTCTGGAGGTCGGCGACAGTGAAAGTGAGACGAATCCTATGATGGTCACAAACGTTAGAGCCTATAATCAAGCGTACTAATAAATATCGGGAAATTTTCAGCACTTACTCTTCATTGCCAAACTTCTTCGTCAACACAATTTCTTGCTCACCGGGAACATCCTTGACCTGTGTGATATTAGTACAATCCGAGCTTGCCGTCATATCTAGACTCTGCACTTACCTCCCAGGAGTTGTTCTGAAGAACATACTGGATGTTCTGGACAGAGGATTCCAAATCTTCCAGACCAGAAGCCTTTTCATGCTTAACCTCATCCTCAAGCTTGGCAACCAGCTCGACATCACCTAAAACAGGGCAGCAAAAATTTGTTAGCCATGCTCATTAGGCTGTTTTGATGAATGACGGAAACTGGGCGGAAGAAAAAACCGTGCCCCGGGATTGACTGTATCCAAGAAAACGAAATTTCACTTACCCTCGGCGGATTGTCTGAAGACACTCGAGGTGGAAAAGGCAGCGTAAGGCGATCTTGTGGCCGGCTTCAGCGACGACTGCAGGAGACTGGGTCTTGGGACTGTTGACACGGGTCGCAAAACTGCGGACCGGGAAGAGGTAGCGAAGGACCGCGAGACAGTGCGAGGCACAGAGCGGGCAAGAGTACGCAAGGACAACATTGTGGAAAGATTGGTGGTAAGGGGATGGAAATTTGAAGAAGAGATGTTGGGGGTGCTGAGGTGTTGATGGATGGCAAGTTGAGAATGGGAAGAGGCGAGCTGATGATGTTAACGTTCCGAAGAAGATCGACTACGCCAAGACCTTTAGAGCTCCAGAAAAACTCCAGCGCCGCTACGGTAGAAGGCAAAAGAGAGCCAAAGAAGAATAGTGAATCTAGAAATTTTATGGATATTTCTTCTCTCTTATGATTTATTCATAATGATATGTATAATAATGAAGTTGGGAAAATTCATAATGCAGTCATATACGCCGTCATCGCCCGAACTCACGTAAAGTAAACACAGTATGTAGGTGCAAAATGGTCCGTCCAAATAAGAAGAGAAATCAATATATCATGCTCATGAGAGTCCCTTGGGAGGAAAGCTGGATGCTTGTTTCCCGCTTTCTTTCGTGAATCGAATGAACTTCATCATACTTAGACCAGACCAATCTCCATTCCAAATAGCCAAAGCCCGTAGCACCTCGGGTTGACTGAAGTCGGGCATCCAGAATCCAGTTTTATATTCTTTACTTTCAGCATCCATTCTTTGTAGCAAAACTTCCTCTCGTTTGCTGGGAGGGCGTCCTTTTCGGCGTTCGCTTTTTAGTTGTTCAATCTCAGGGTTACTGCGGTTGATGTAGCTATCGGAGGCACATGCATTAGCAAGTGTTCGACAGACAAATATTTGGAATGATTGACGAAGCGCATACTTGGTTATTGTTTGCATTATCTCTTCGTCGGAGAATGGCTGCGCATCATCTGGGATAGTTTCCTGGAAATAGGCAATGCGATCGACTGCAAACGGGTCAATTATCTGTTTCTCGGAACAGCAAGCCATCATACAATGGCAGAGACACGATATTAGCTTACTGTATGATTGTCTTCCCCTCGATGTGGTTACAGATGCTTTAGCAACTCGGTCATCTCTGTGATTCGCACGGCGCAATCTCCTGGCATCTCTGCTAAATTCGTGCAAGGCGTCAACTGCGCCTCGTTTTTTGGAAATGTGCTTGTGCACCTTGGCAAATGTCTTTGGCATGGTTGCACGTTCTGTTCTCCCTTCTGCTTCTTCAGATCAAAGTGCGGGGATGGAATCCTGCATTTCCTCCGAAGTCCAGACTTTTTTTTTTCGTTCCTTTTTTTTTCTCCGGGCAGAATACGTGGGCGGTGGAGGTGCATGACTATACCGCCTGTGGATAGCCAATCACTGCTTCGTCCCTATTGTTTCGCGTCTTTTGCGCGTCGGAGGGGAGGGACAGCGTCCGACATTCCAACGTCGTTGTCCTGGTCATCATTACGGTAATTTGCTAGGTATTTGGTCGGCCCTGGACTCTTATTTAGGAACCTTCGTTCTGTGGAATTTCTCGGGGTTGTCCCACGGTCAATCATTCGCCCTGGACTGTCACAGTTGACGCCCGTTCCTGCTCTGCGGGTAAACAAGGCGAATACTTTATTGTTCCCGAAAAGGTTTCCACGATGGGTATCAAAGGTACGTCTGACTTGTGCAGTATTGTGGGTGATATCTGGGTCATTGATTGAACATACAGGTCTTCATGGTCTTCTCAAATCCATCCAAAAACCATGCAATTTGAAGAAATTCAGCGGCCAGACGCTGGGAGTGGACGCATATGGTTGGCTACATCGTGGAACGATCGCCTGTTCGGTTGATCTTGTTCTGGATAAACCGACAACCAAGTATGTGGATTTTTGAAGGCGTCAGTGGACTGAATATGGCTAATACTCTTGCAGACATATCGACTTCGTGCTGAATCGTGTTCGCATGCTGCTCTACTTCGGCATAACCCCTTATCTTGTGTTCGATGGTGATGACCTTCCCAGCAAATCCGGCACGGAATCCGATCGACATGAAAGGCGCAAACAAAGCAAAGCCCTCGGACTAGAGCTTCAAAGAAAAGGGAGGATGGCGGAAGCCTATCAAGAGCTGCAGAAAGCTGTCGATGTGACTCCGTACATGGCTCGACAACTCATCGAGGAGTTGAAAAAGTTAAAAATCCAATATGTTGTGGCTCCTTACGAGGCAGATGCCCAGCTAGTCTACCTTGAGCGGGAGGGTATCATCAACGGCATAATCTCCGAAGACTCCGATATGCTGGTGTTTGGTGCAAAGAGGTTGTTATCAAAACTCGATCAGCATGGGGACTGCATTGAGTTGAACAGAGCCGACTTTACAGCATGCCGCGAGGTTAGCCTGATAGGATGGACGGATGCAGACTTCAGACGCATGTGCATTCTTAGCGGGTGTGATTATTTGCCTAATATCGCAAAGATGGGCTTGAAAACCGCATATCGGAGCATACGAAAGTACAAGAACGTGGAAAGGGCGTTGCGAATGATTCAATTCGAGGGAAATTACCATGTTCCATCCGACTATCTGGAGAATTTCAATCAAGCAGAGCTCACGTTCCTCTATCAAAGGGTATTCTGCCCTAAAGCTGGAAAGCTAGTTACCCTTACGCCACCTGAAAATGATATTAAGCTCGATGAACTCCCTTTTATCGGAGCTGATGTCGACCCGGTGACTGCCGTGGCTGTGGCCCAGGGAGACTTGGATCCGGCAACAAAGGAACCCATTGTCTTGAAGCCACTCGAACCTAGCAAGCTGGCCCCCGGCCTGCATCGCCGACAAACCCTAGGTTCGTCTGCTGAGCTAAAACCAAGCAAGCCCATCAACTCGTTCTTCACTCCAAAACGGACGCCGTTGGCGGAGCTAGATCCGAACACACTCTCCCCCTCTCCCAGCCAGCAACGACTTCTTCAACGCCATGCTAACAGCTCCTGGGAGAGCAGCCCTGCCCCAACCAGATCAAACACCACAAGATCCGCATCCTCTATAGGGCAATCCCACCGAATCTCCAGCCCGGTGGTGAGAAGTGTAGAACGCGATTCCTTCCTGGCTCGAGCTGCCAGAATGTCGACTTTTCAGCCCACCAAGCGGCAACGACTCTGTTCTGAGGCCGATGATGAAGCATTACCTACCCAGCCTGATTGCCGCAGTCGTTTCTTTGCGCACGCAGGCGAGGAAGCTAGCCCTAGTGGACACAAAATGAATCGAACGAAAAAGCCACGAAAGTCCAATCTGGAAGTTTTCTCCGACGAGTCTGCCGAAGACATCATGACGCAAATCGCTGGCCCCGAAAATTCGCCCGAAACCTCCACAAACAAGGGTCAAGCAGGTCAAGCTGACGAGAAGGAGACCGCGCCGGATTCCGAGTCACCCTCCAAAACTGAGGATGCAGGACAGACACCACAAGTCGCTAGTGAAGCCAAGGAGGGCCTAGCTACTTCTCACGAGCAACCTGAGAAGTCCGTGAGTCACGAGTCTCACCCTGAGGTTTTTAACCAGGTACTAGATTACCACATTGGCAAGCAGAACTCTACGTTACTTTCAAAGTATACGTTTAAGGCTGGCGCGGTTCGCGACGATAACAAGTCCAGTCCTCAAACGACAACCCTGCAGCGACAACACAGTTTTGGCTTTAACTCTAGGACGTCATCCCCCAGACGTGCACTGGGGGCCCAGGGGCAATCACCTAGGCGTCAACGGTTGACCCCCCTACAGCGATTGGGGCAGACCGCCTTGTCTCGGTCTCGATCGATCAACATCCCGACCATTAAGGGATTGGGCGCTCGATCTGGCGAGTCAAAACAAGGCTCTGTTGAAACAAACACCGTCCACAATAATGTTCCGAACTTGGTCGCCAATGGGGGGAGCGAAGACCTCATCGTGCCCGATAGCGAGGATGACGATGACAGCAACTTAAGTGACGGTGGTGACCGACCGCAGCCCATCTCGCTGAATCTCAAGCGTTTCTCTTTTGCAGCAAAATAACCAACACGCATCACAGGAGTACATTTTGTTATAATCAAGCATTGGAATACAGCTGGAGCTTCGGCGTTCTTTGGATGCATTTTTTACCGCCCTTTATTTTTGAAACACTACCCCTTTTGGGAGGATACATTGGGTATTGTTACCGGCACTATTTTTTGTTCAGGTATCATTGGATGGGTCACTGGCAGTGTCGGGGAATTGGACCCTCTGGATCTCTCCATACATAGTAATTATTCTACGCGATGATCGTCAATGTCATCATTGTTTCTTGATTCATCTGTTGTTGTTGTTCCTGAGTCCATTTTTGATCGATAAACCGGGGGCTGGGGAAGTCAGGTGATGATAAGCCGTGGGGCAAACTTTAACCCAAAACACGCCAGTCCCCATTGGCCCTAGTGCCATCAGTGGGTCTGATCCGTTCGATGTGGGCTAGCGCAGCTGCCCGACGCGGCAGGCGGTCAGGCGCTGGTTACCGGGAAACGGCCGACGTAAACAAAGGCGGTTGGCCCAGCCTCCCGATTTGTATACCTTCATACCAGCCACCAGCAGTCAGCCAGGCGCATCGTCTGCCGTTCTTTTTTTGTTCGCTTTTTTTCTTACTCGATTACGAATTGGAGCCTGACACGGAGGATTTGGACTCAGCGAGCTAGTGTGACTGGTTCTGTGGAATTGTCCAGCTACGATCTCTTTTCCCTTCTCCCTTCCTCTTCTCTTCTTCGTTGCTCTCTTTCTGGCCTTTTTGGCACTCCTCTGCTACCACTCACGCCCACATCGGGGCTTTAGAAAGGCGAGTTTAGTGTCTCTGACCAGTCTTATATTCTTCAGGTTCGATCGCCGGTGGAGAAGATACATACATTCCTTCTTATCGTTTTTTGCGACCTGTCAAGCGTCCCGATCCTTGCCCACATTCCATACCAACGATCTGAAGAATCCAACTTGCGACTCGGATTATCTTTGCCATTAACGTCACTGGGACTCTCAAGATCGTCCTATTCAATTCGCATTATTCGGATCGCTGGGGCTCGGATATCCCTGGATACTGAGAATTTACGCCCCAACTACTCCTTCTCGGGGGACCGGGAAGCGAGGTTGATTGCTCAGTGAGAGAAGGAGAGAAGAAAAACAAGATCATATCAACCACATCGAAATGGCTATCAACTTCGCGAACGGGTTTGCCCGTATGTATTTCAATTTGCGATATCCATGCTGAAGAAAAAATCACTAACATGGATCAATCTAGGGTTCATACCAATGATCGGGTACCACCACGTGCTCATGGTCATCATTGCAGTGTCCATCATTCTTCTATGTGAGTTTCTCCGACCTTCCCAGCGCTGTGTTACTCTGGAATGTGGCTAACGTCTATAGCCCTATTATTGGCTGGATGCTCGTCGTCATCACCCCAGATTCCCACTATCTTCCTGATCTCGATGTACTATGAGCGCTACAGCCCGACCTTCAATCTGGCGCAGGTAGACCCTGGCGTTGTGACAGCAACATCGAATATCGTTGGCGGTGCAGAGATGGAGGTCCGCGTGGGTTACTTCGGTATCTGCGTCCAACCGGACCACGGTTCTTTTATCTGCAACTCGAATGCCACAGCCCTGGCTGAAGTCGTCACTGTCGATCAGGATCCTATGAATCTGATCTGGGTTGCATCAACCTTCAAGGATGCAGTTGTCTTCCCTTATCTTCTGTATGTTTAAATCCGTTCCTCTCATGGGCTTCATCTTGACTAACATCTCACCAGTGTTGTTGCCGTCATCCTTGCCTTCTTCTGTTTTATTCTCCTCGCTACTTTCCCGGGATGGCACGAGGAAGTCGACTCTGGTGGCTCCGAACGAGAAGTCAAGCCATTCCCATCGAGACCCGTGTCGCAAGCCGCCCTTGCACTTATCTTCGTCGCCGCCGTATTCGTTTTAGTATCAGTACTATGGCAACATACAGCATCGGTAGCTGCCAGTACGATAGCACAAGATATGGGCAATGGAAGCGTCAAGAGCGGGGTTGGCACTTCCGCCATGGTTCTCGGTTGGTTCGGCTTCGTCCTAATGGTTATTGTAACGATAGGACTGCTGGTCATGATACTCAGCATCCGTCTCATAAAGCAACTGACCGACGAGGAGTAAAGCTCCTTACTCTTCACGGTACATATATTTTCTTTTTTTCTTCACCGGCATTTGGGACGACATGTTTTTTCTTTTTTCTTCATTTGATTCCCTTTGGTTTTCTTTCTTCACGGCACGAATCGGTACGAATAATATGAGAATGGGATTTGGAATTACGAGGATGGCTATATCATGAAACTTAGCCTGACTGCACAGCTGGTTGTCTACGACATGAATGAACAGTCTTTACCTCTGTACAGTCTGTTGGATTCGAAATTTTTCGTGGATGCTTCATTATTATGTATAAAATTGATGTTTTGCCTCTGATTTACGCTACTTCACTTTGGGCTTTTGTTATATGAGAATTCGGAATGGCTGGCTTGGGAAACGGAAATGGGACGGCATTTGTTCATGAATGATAATATCAAGATATAGAAACTTTAACACTATGCAAAGCAAGTTATCTCTTCAGATCTAATCATGATTACATATGTAACATTATTTCCGTATTACAGTTGAAAATATATAGTAGGATATCAAACGCATATATCATAAGAAAGCGCCTTCAAATATCATGCCGGGCATATTTACTAGCCAGACGAATCCTCCTCCCATAACGATAGAGAACAAACGGAAACGGCACAAAAAGCACCGTCAAACAGCCCAAGAGCGTACACGCCCACCCAACTCCCAAGTTATGAAACATAGCAGTCGCAAACAAGGGAAACCCAGCCCCAAACGACGATCTCATAAAGTCATTCCCCGCCAACACAGAAGCAGCATACTTGGGGTACGCATGAGCCAGGTAACAGAAAATGCAATTGAAAATCAAACACCCACCCACGGCGAAAAACATCGAGGCGATGATAGGCACAATCCAATGCACACTTTCAAAGTTGCCGGTCCAGCCAAACCAGAAGAGGGAGATGGGGAGGGCGAAAGCACCGACGCAGGCTGGGGGCAGTTGTTCCTCTGGCGCGATGTTCCAGTTTTTGTCGAATTTTTTGGATTGGTATTTGTATTTCCAGTAGAAGTAGCCTGGGATGGTGAGGCAGATTGTGGAGATGAGGATGCCGAGGAAGGCGAGACCGCTCTCTCCAAGGTTGAAGCCGTGGATTTCGCTGAAGACTATGGGGAAGGCTTCGAACCAGATGTAGAGGATGCCATAGATGAGGGAGATGTAGAGGTTGAGGAGGAAGACAATGGGTTCAAGGAAGCATAATTCGAATGGACGAATTAGGGCTTCGAAGAGAACGTCCTTGTTAGGGGATCTTGGTTAGCTTTGATGGGAATTTGAACCATGATACAGATGAAAAACTCACAGTAGGCTTGACTGCCTTGATCTCGATCTCAGCTTCCGACATATACTCCGAGTTGCCGGTTATCCTTCGGACTCGGCGCGCACGTCGAGCGAGAATATTGGGTGAATATGTCTCAGGAAGGAAAAAGAAGAGAAGAACAAGGGCGAAGCCAGAAACCCATAATAACTCCCAAATGGTCCATGTCCACCCTTTGGCAGCAGCAGCAAAGCCACCAACCAGTGGTCCAAGAACAGGCGCAGAAATGGCGAATATGCCCCAGACGGCAATAAAGTAGTCTCTCAGCATGGGATTCCAGATATCCCCCATAGATGCTGCGCCGGTTGCCAGAGCCGGGGAACCAATAAAGCCAGTCAGAAAGCGGAATGCCAGGAGCATCCCAAAATTCTTTGCGTAGATCACGCCAAACTGGAAGAAGACGAATACAACTAGCGTGAGAACATAG
The DNA here is from genome assembly GCF_001890725.1 of Aspergillus wentii DTO 134E9. Lineage (NCBI taxonomy): Eukaryota > Fungi > Ascomycota > Eurotiomycetes > Eurotiales > Aspergillaceae > Aspergillus > Aspergillus wentii. The sequence continues at coordinate 640,062 of NW_024467836.1, read as the reverse complement.
GTTGGACTGCGACCAATCATTGGAAGTTCTGATAAGGGTGACCAGACCATCGGACCTGATGCTGTTGTTAGTAAATGGTATCGACGTCGGTGCAAGCTGTTCTTTGAGGACATACCAAGACCATATCCAAGGACAAAAAGAGTCAGACCAAGTGTGGCAGCGACCTGGCTCACCCCGAACTGCTCTGTCACGCCAATCGTCCCAGGCGTGTAAATCGCTGAGCCAATGTAGATGGCAAAGGTGAGCAACCAGATCAAGCTGCTCACAAATAGCCTCTTTCCCATACTCCAGTTCTGGGGGTTCTGAGAGCATATCAGTAAGATTATTTTAGTCATGTTTGATCAGTAACTTCACTAACCTCGCTATCATCAGGACCTCGCCAACTAATCACGATGCCTCCGCTTGTCCCAGCTGTCGCATTTTCGCTGCTGTTCCGGATAGTCGATGCAATCGACATTCGACGCGATGTCCTGGAGACCTGGGACATGACCGTGTACAGGCCATAGCAGTTTTCCTCATCTTCATTGACGGGCGTCGCAGCTTCTTCTTTCTCGGCTTCTGGCTCTGTCTTTAGGTATTCTGTCCATACCGATGAATCGATTTCTTCGGGATATCGCAGCCATCTCCCACCGCTGAATATGCGTACCAGCTTCCCGAATGCTGAATCTCGAATTGTCTCCATCATAAGAGCCTTATTGAATCCGTAGCTCTGATAATCGACTCCGTACTTCGATTGACTGCCAATTGGAGACTGATGCTGGAAAGAAGGAAAGGAATTGCATTTTCTGGATCCAGCGCGATATAAGTACTTCCATTGAACGGATATAACTCAATAAACGGATGGTACAAATCTTCTGGCTTTGAAACTCAATGAAGATTCCGCTGTTGTCTTGACGTCGTCGAGAAGACTCATGTCCGTAATTCCGTATATCCGACCGTGGCAACCGGATGATAAATCGTTGGTCCTGTTGGGTTTTGCGAGACATCGAGATTATAATCACATTTATAATACTCCCTTTATTGCTGATCCAGATGCAGCCGAATTTTGCTTCTATTTCGTCTTCGTTATTATGAATCTAAAGCTTCTCGACGGAGGTACCTCATAGATGTGACGTCACGACTGATAGCCCTAATAGATCAGTACAAGGGATCGTAATATCGGATAAAAACTTACTGGTATATGTCGAAGAACACTTTAAAAAAAAAGATATTCTGTTGAATGTGTTACTTCGGAGTCCTGTTGTTTTGAAAGAAACCGTTGAGATATGCTCTTATTTCACTTACCTGTCCGATATATATTAGCACGACGGGCATGTATCACAACCCAACCAAACGTATTAAAACAATTTCCTGATCTGGTTCAAGTATACATGACCGCATTGGAGAAAAAGACAGAGTTCTGCGTAATCACGGTAACTGGCAACTCTTCCCCAGGTTCATCCGTTTATTAACCAATGCATCAACTCCTCTCAACCACCTTTTCCATGTTTCGCCATTGCCCATTGCCAACATTCGTTTCATCCGTGCATAAGACCGGACTTGTTCATCCTCTTCTTCAGTTTTGATCACTTGAGTGCTATTCGGACCCCAGATCTTCCATTGCCCTTTCGATGCAGGCCACGGGTCTTGGCCGTAGCTGAATCTGATCCATGCTGTCGCAAAGTCCATCGCCATGGCTCGTTCATCCTCATTGAATGCATTAAACAAGTTACCGAATAGGTACAATAGCTCGTGCGCGTGATATGCAGTTCCCTCAAAAGCATTTGGATTTCAAGACCGCTGATCAAAATCGTACAGGAAGAGTGCATCTCGATCAGCACTAGCGAGCGCTGTGGCGTAGTTGGGGATTTTGAAAACGGCGTCACCGCACATGTGCTCGACCCGTTCTAGTAAGATGTCATGAGGGAGTTCTGGCGAAATGCAGTACTCAGATAAGATCTGATTTGTCTCGATGTCATTCTGGATGTGATTAGCGAATGTCCTGTGAGCCCCATCAAAGTCATCCTGTAGCAGGTTTAAATGAAAGATGACGCCTTCATGGTAAGTGTCGCCCAACATAAACCCTTTCAGCCATTCTGGCGGTTTTTGAATGGCCAACGGGTCTTTTGCATAAAACCACCCATCTAGGCATGGATTCCCTGTTCCCGACGCCACTCCCTGAATCGATGGCGTCGCATTTGCTAGATCCTGTTGAGGAATTCTCCTCAGGAGATCAAGTGCATTATCATTCATGGGATCGATTCGAAAATAGTGACACACTGCCCTGAACAGTTGCTCATGCTCCTCCATTGTCCAAGGTGGAATTGACATGGATAAACCAGACATGCAAACCGCACGACGGAACTTGGGAGGACTAACAGCTGCCAATTGGTTGCTAATCGAAATTGCACCAGCTGACTCCCCAACAAGAGTAACGTTATCAGGATCACCTCCCAGATCCGAAATGTAATTCTGAACCCATTGGAAAGCGATCTGCTGATCTGTGAATCCAAAGTTGCCGCATCCTTGGAACCCGTCTTGCTCGAGTTCTGTTTTGATCGCAGTGCTTGCAAGAAAACCACCAAGCCCGACTCTGTGATTAAAGTTAACGCATACTATCGGTTGATTGATTCTTAGACTGTGCGAGACGAGGTTGACTGCGTCAAAGATGGGGAGGTTTGCACCGCCATAGAGTAGGGAGCCGCCATGCACATAAACAAAAACGGGACATCTTTTGGCGCTGATAGTGGCTGTTGGAATGACAATATTCATTACTAGGCCTTTAAGCTCGTCGACGTTGGGCTGATGCGGAAAATGTTGTGATGGAGGAACAGGGACGAGATCGTCGGAGTCATCGCCCTCGATCATTGGGCGAGGGCAGTCATTTCTAGGAGAGGCATGTTAGATGACATCTTGAAATGATCAGGAGAGCTACTGACCCTAATACTGTTCCATCGTGGTAATTATCTGCCCATGAGGTATTTAGAATTGACCGTGTCTATTGCTTGGAAAGTTTGGCGTAGGGAATTCCAGCGTATTGTTGTACCCATCCAGCTGGCCAAGTCTATGAATGAACGTCGAGCATTTCGAAATAGGTGTTTGAAACATGCTAATTTTTTCTGCTTGTTTCCCTCAATCTTTGGACGTGATGATCATCGTGCTTGTATACTTCGATCATCCTCACACTAGGCTGAGAACGGCAGGTGGACGCACAAGAGTTCCCCTCAATTTAGAGATACGAGGGATTATCCATCGCGCATCAATTGCCTTAATCGTGTCAACCTCCGCAATGACTACCAATATCCCTCAATTAAAATGAAACCACACTTTCAAAACAAGTATGTTGACCCCACGACAACGGTCTCATGAAGGATGCTGGACGTGCAAGAAGAGACGGCGGAAATGCGATAACGGTCGTCCGACATGCCAGAACTGCCACCAACGCGGAGTACCATGTGAGGGCTACGAGGTGCGCCTGCGCTGGGGCTCTGGGATTGCATCGAGAGGACGGTTTACTGGTGCCGATAAACCGGTTGGCGAGTGTGTCTCGGCCAGACCAAAGGGCCGACAGCGAGATTTGGAGAAGAAACGCAAACAAAGTGTTGTGGAGCATGATGGTGTTGCGGGGAATGGTGGTACCCGCTTTCAAGTTCTCGATCTGTATCTGATCTGATGCTCGAGTGTAGATTCTCATGACCCCATGATCGATGCTTCCATTTCCCCAGATTGCCAGACACAGGTGGCCCACGGAAAAGGTCATTTGAATGCATTAGAAGACGAACGCCTTTTCAACGAGTGTATGTCAATGTTGAAATCCTGTTCGAGATATACTGACTTGGTATAGTCTTGACATCAGGCGTCAACATCCTGCACTCAACCACAGTCGATGATGGTGATAATGTCCTGCCTTCCCATCTTCCAGAGCTGTGTCAAAAGTCCGAGGCGCTGTATTCAATATGCCTTGCATTTCAAGCGTCATTGTCCAAAGATATCAAATCACGGTTCTTCGAGTATTTTGATGCAGCATTGAGCATGTTCCGCATTGAGCTGGCCAACAGCGTTTCATGCCTGGAGGACGCCACGTTAACAGCTGGACTACTTCTCTGTAGCATTGGTGTAAGTCTCAGCCTTATATTTAGAAAAAGTATTGTCTGACCTGACAATCTTTAGTTCATGCATGGCTTGCCATGGACAATGCATATCCAAGGGATGTACAACATCTTACAGATTTATGGCTTTGACCATCCTCCTGGCGAACGAACTTCATTTCGAACGCATCTGATCGAAGTAATGGGAGTGATGGATCTTCCAACCTTTGCAGTTGGGCGACAGAATCCATGCCTTGGAATATGGAGACGCTACTGCCGCAGCAACACCTGGGCTGGAGAGCAACATTCTGACCGCAGCCAGGTTGAAGTCGTCAGTGGACTCCCACGATCCCTCCTCGATATTTTCTCCGGTATTGGAGAAGGCACTAAAGAGGAAGATTTTTGGAACTGGTTGGGCGCAGAGGGGAGCTTCGGCCAGATGCAACTGTGGCAAGCGTACAAACTAGCTGGAATCTTGACCTTGCGAAGTCGATCAAGTGCCAACTCATACGAGTCCCAAATGACACTCCCAAAGACGGCAATACTTGTTTCCCAGATTCTTAGTAGCATCGATGCTATCCGTAGGGCGTCTGATGACTCTGAACAACAAGACACACTCATCATGAATGCGATCAATTACCCGGTGTTTGTAGCGGGTCTAGAGGTGATGATTATCAACTCAAACGCGGAGTGGAAGGAATTGATTAGGAGTTGCTTCATGTCGAGCCACTTGAGAAGCGAGTATGGCTTTGAGGATCGGCTTTTGCTGGAAATACTGGAGGAAGCATGGAAACGAAACGATGAAAGGGTGGATGTGGACGAACTGGCAAAGGCGCGGGGAACAGAGCTTGGATTGTTGTGAGATTATAGCAGTGAATGTTAGTTGATAGAGTTAATATATGAGAATGAAAGAGAAGATTTTTCTACTGGATTTGTGGGTGTTCTAAGCTAAGGCTGTGTTGGTCGAAGCATGACCCAAAGCGTGACCCTCTCTTCCTCTCCCAACTCAACCTCTTCAACCACCTCGAACCCCCACCGCTCATAGAATTTAACATTCCTTTCTGAAGTGCATTCAAGGAAAATAGGACTGTTATCAACATATTCCAACAGCCATTGCATCGATTTACTACCCATTCCCCGAGACTGGAGCAAAGGGTGCACCGCAAGGACTTCGAGATACCAGACATCGTCAACCGCATAGCGAGCTCGAATCTCGTCCATCATTATGTCATGTGACGTAAGAAGAGTATCGACTCGCTATTCAATACAATATCAGCTTCAGGAAATAGTTTCAATACATCTCACTGCGCTAGAGCATACCCTTTCACACGTTTCGCTGTCCGTCGCTGGATCGAGAAAATCCAATGCCCATAATTTACATGCCAGGAGGATCCGTTTAATGGTCCATTTAGCACAACTTTGTGGAGGGAATAATAACATGGCAATTCCTGCATCCAGGCTCTCTTCGTTTGCTGTTTGAGACAATGGTTCTTCTACCGCCGCCACCAGAGATTTGGCCCGAGGTGGAAAGACCTCTACCATTTGTTTCAAAGGGGGAGAACTGAGAACAATTCCATCAAGGATAGCTTGCTGGATACGACGATATTGCCATTTGCATGTTTCACGACTCAATGAACCCCAAGGAATAGCATTGGGTCGGAGCCACTCGATCAATGGGTCTTGAGAAAAAGCAAGACTGATGGTGCGAGCAGCAGGGGAAATCGATTGAGGATCTGGTGTGTCTCAGCATGAATCAGCGGTGTCTAGATTTTTTAGCTGGTTTGAGCCCACTATCTCTGACAGGAAGCATGTCCACTGATCTTGCAGCAGCCATAGTTGCTTGATATCGCGCCGCAAGGGTCCGATTGAACATTCGCGAGATCGCGATAAGATTGAAAAATGTTGACCAAAAATTCGTTCATTTCAAATATCAGCGAGGTGACAGAAATATGCCAGGTACGAATGCTACGATTCTACGATTAGTACGAAAGATGGGATGAGCGATATTGAACTCGGCTATGGACAGTATCCCCTCTTTTCGACTACTCATCCTGATAGTCATGGGTCGACCTGCCAGAAGGAAAGGTTCGAGATTGGAAATTGTCAAATCTTGTCGTCTGTAAACCCCTTTTCCTCTTACAGCAGGTGGACGCACCGATACTGATAAGCGTTTTGGTGCCACACCAACGTCTTCGCGACACGAATCATCGGCTTGATGTGATCATCCCCCGCGTTTTGAGAACGCGAGTTTAGTGGGTCGCGTGTTCTGCATTAAGGATGATTGTCTGAATGATTATACCGTGATAAGATATTAATCGACATTGGTGGCCACGGAACTCGAGATCATATATGAAGATACCGATGGATGCTCAGAAATGGGAAGAACAAATTTGACCATAGAATTGAAGTAATAGATTATCTACACAGACGGTTAATATGAGTACACCTCATGAACAGACTGATGTTCCACCAGGCACCTTTCTTCTTATTCGAGGTAGAGCGACTCCCTGTTTCGTGTATCACCGACTAACGACCCGCAGAGGATGACTTGTACGAAACACAAGGCAGACGCGGGGTCATGTTGGACCCGGTCCCATCGAAAGATCCAAACGAGCCGTTGGTTGTGTTTCGGATCTTGTGTAACTGCACAATGCTGACTTAGAGTAGAACTGGAGTACTATGCGGAAGGCATGCAATTTTACTCTCGTACTTGCAGTAACATGTCTGATTTTTACTGCGTGAGTTGTACTATTTATGGAAACTGAACCATAAGCTAATTTATGGATTATCGTTCAGGCTCTCAATTCAATCCATATTTTGGCAATTGATGGTGATCGATCTGGGCGTGACGTATACCCAGCTCAATCGAGCCATGAGTGTTAACTATGTTGGTTTGGCCATGGGCTGTGTTTTCTTCGTTCCTCTGGCGAAGAAGTATGGCAGACGACCGATATACTTGATATCCACCGCTATTATGCTGGCGACATCATTTTGGTCAGCAGGGATTCATAGTCTGAGTGAGCTTTATATCACCAATTTACTTCAGGGATTGGCTGGAGCAACAAACGAGTCCATTGTTCAGATCACGGTACGATGGCAGATTTATCTGTACGAGTGATGTGATTTTGATTCTTGGTTGAGCAGATTGCCGATCTATTTTTCGTCCATCACCGAGGTGGCATGAACGGTCTGTACATGACTATGGTCATGATTGGGGTAGGTATTGTGATTCAATCGCCCAAATGTGATTTAACCATGCTATAGACCTTCCTCACTCCAATGGCTGCTGGAACTCAAGCGACCCGACAGAGCTGGCGCTGGTCCTACCGTACCCTGGGAATTGCGAATGCAGTCATTTTTGCCCTCTTCTTAGTCTTTTACGAAGAGACCAAATATACCAAGGTAGTTGAAGGTGAAGCAGCTGATGAACCGGAAAGTAGTAATCCGAATGCCGGAACCGATGACTCTAAAGACGACAGCAAAAATGATCTGAAAGCTCCGGAGTGCACCGTTGAAGCCAGCGCAGAGTATCACGAAATTGATCACAATATTCCGATGAAACCGTTGAGGGAGAGACTGGCATTTATCACATATACTCCGGGGTCGGTCTGGCCGTCATATTATCGACCATTCATTATTCTTTTCACTTTCCCTGCTGTCCTATTTTCGGCGTTGCAATACGCTGCTGGTGTTGTTTGGCTGACCATCCTATCAAATGTTTTGGCATTGGTACTTCCTTTGCCCCCATATAGCTTCACATCTGAGCAGGTTGGGTACATGAGTGTTGGACCTTTTATTGGCAACTTGCTTGGGTCAATCTATGGTGGGTATATTGGTGATCGATCGATTCTCAACTACGCCCGCCGCAATAAGGGATTCTATGAGCCAGAGATGCGTCTGTACATTCTTCATCTTCCTGCATTGACCATGTGTGGAGGTATAATAATGTTTGGCGTGACTCTCTCCAAGGTGAGTGCTTTTGCCTACCAAAGAGAATGCTGATATTGATATTTCCAGGGAATGCATTGGATATTACCCAGCATCGGTGGTGCTCTCTTTGGATTCGGGCTGGGTGGTATCAGCGATGCTGCACTGACACTTGTAATTGACAGCTATAGAGACGTAAGCATGGCAATTGCATGCTGTATACTGGACCTGGACTGCTGCTTACCTTAATTGCAGATAACCGGCGACGCATTCACAGGGGTGGCCTTTCTTCGCAACGCCTTTAGTATTGGCATTCCGTTTGCCATATCTCCATGGATGCAGCGAAATGGACTGGCTAACATGTTTATCACGTGTGGATTCATGAGTTTGGGTGTTACTGGGCTTATGATCCCGATGATTTTGTTTGGGAAGAGGATGAGAGCGCGGTTGGCGACTCGTTATGCTATTATGGCTGCGAAGGGAATGGATGGTTGATCAATCTCACCAAGGCTATATGCATGAATTCTATGCTATCTGTATGATGTTATGAGAGGGTTGACTGGTTAGAAGGGTTATGCTTATATGTTATTTGGTTCTCACTTCTATATTTTGGAATGATATGATATGTTGATATTTAAAGCATATTCCAATAGCAGAATACTAGATTAAAGATGCGTTCCTCTTTGCATGTTCGATCCCTCGACAAACCGCGGCAAAACAGCCTCTTTAACCCTCTTCTCACTCACCATCATCTCATCAGGAAACCAAGTAAGATCAGCCGAGAACCCCAGAGCCAAACGCTTATCACAATCCAACACCATCATTGCCAATGCCTTTCCGGAAAGCCACGCCTGCACCATTCCCTCCCCGGAAAACGCAGCACAGATCCATTCACCAGCATCTCCACCTCCCTCTCTCCGCGTCAGAAAGTCCGTCAACCGTCCAACCCAAGGTAACCCATCCGCACTGAATCCCATATTCCCCGTCCACATCATCTTCACCGCTGATCCAGCCACCTCACCCCAATTCTCCCTCCCAAAGACAGCGCCCAACGCCCCGGAGAGATGGATATCAGCGTACAAACTCAGCTCATCGTCGCTGGATATACCCATATCGGCAGTTCCGCAGACTTCGCCCTGTGCGAATCCGCCACCGAGCATCATTTCGCCGGCTGAGTGAGCGGAATGAGGGAGTTGGGTTAGATAATCGAAGCCTTTTTCATAGTTGAAGATCCAGGAATGATGACTTCCTTGGAAGGGGAACTTCGATCCGGGGGTTTGAGCGGACATTTGCCCGCGGATTGGGTATATGCGGCCTTTGAGGTCGGGGATGAGGCGGGCTGCGTGGGCATTCGTGCAGTGGATGATGTGGCGGGTGCGAATTGCGCCTCGGGGGGTGGTGAGTGTGTAGGGATGGGTGGGATTGGAGGTTTTGGTGATGTCTGTGACGGGCGTGTTGGTCTCGATGGAGAGGTTGTTGGGAAATTGATGCTGGAGATGGGCGAATATGCCGGTGATGTATTTGTAGGGCCAGAGGGCGCCTGCTGGGCCGGATATGATGCCGTATGCGTGTGGGAGATGGAATTCCTGGGAGGTAAGTAAGAGAGAATATTGAGATGGCTGAACTAACCGTGGGTATATCGTCTTTCTCTAGAATCTTCCATTCTCTTGATTCCTCCGGCATGCACTCTTTGAACCGGCTTATGGCACCCTTCGCTTCCATCCATCTCATCTCATCAAAATACGTACTCAGAAACTCGACCTTTCTCACTTGTGCTTCCTCCGTCAATCCATACTCCTCCGCTACCTGGATAAACTCATTCAAATGCGCCAATTTGAATCTCATTACTTTCCTCGCTGATTCCAGACCGATTCTCTCTTCCAGATCCGCAAACTCTTCCGCAGTCTCAAGCGCATGTCCACCATTTCGCCCGGTAGCACCACTGCAGATATCCCGTGCTTCTAGAACGACGACCCGAGGTTTATCTTGGGCGGTACATTCCAGAAGCGCTTTAGCAACAGACGCACCGGTGATCCCTGAACCGATAATCACCACATCTGCCTCGGCAGGGAGAGATGATGAGCGAATCCCGGCAAGTTCAGGATGAGGATGTCGCAGCCAGAACGAAGACGTGGTACGGTTTGCATCGGGAATGCCAGGATCGGAAAAGATGCGGTCGAGAGCTGCCTGTCGTTCCTGGGGTGAGAGGGCAGGGTTGGAGAGGAGGACTTGGACGAAGGACATTTTGTGAAGTTGGATGTGTTATCTTTGGTGATGTATAGTGGTGGTGATGAGATCTATATGGTCATGATGAAGGGGTCTACCTGCCTCGTTGGGTATTATCTAGATCGTGTGATGATTGAAACATTGATTAGGGTCGAGTTGCCGTTACAGACAGGTCCATGCGGATATCATATCTGAATATTTTACTGATATGAAATATAGTATTGCATTATTTTGGCTGCATCATAGGATGAGCCCACTATTTTGTTGGACAGTAATTCCTGCCAATGATTGGCGCTTACTGAATGACTCAACGCCATCTAACTTATGCAATGCAACACAGTACATCTGCAAATCCGCACAGGATAACAGCTTCATCTTCACCCGCTCGAAGACAATAATCTATCAAAATGTTCCAAATAACCTACTTCATCCCCAAACACCACCAATCCCAGATCCTCGCCCTCCCCGTCCAAAAGATCATCGCTGCCGCCCACGAAAAGATCCAAGATAAAACCACCCCCACCAACCACTGGTGTTTCTATATCCTCACATCGCCTGGCCATTCCGTCCAACTCGACTGCCAGCCCAGCTACTCTATTCCCAGTATCCATCTACCAGGGGGGTCCAAGGCGAATATCATCATCTCGGAGCTCGATTGTGAAGTGCCAAGCACTGCTCAGGGAGAGGCAAGGTTTTATCTAGATATTAGAGCTGGATTGACTGTTGGGGATGTTTATGATAGGCTTGTTGAGAATGGTCGGCACAAGTATGAGTTTGATTCGGATGGAGTTGGATGCAGATATTGGGTGATTGATCAGATTCAGTTGTTATATCGAGATGGGATTGTCGTTGATGAAGGGCAGGTTTTGAGAGTGAAAGAGGCGGTTTGTATGCTGTGGCCGGATCGGACTGTTCTTGAGCTGGATCAGGGGGTTTATTATGAGTAACAAGTTGATATTCGATGATATGAACAATTCTGTTGCCTGATTCATTCATATTGATGCTATTCACTCTATCTCCGGATGAGAATGAGTTTGGTTGTACTAGACATGAATATCATGGAAGCCTGGAAGAACTATGGCAAAGAACATGCTATGTGCTTTTGTCGAAGAGCTAGGGCAGGAGTAATTCTGTTGGATAGACTACAAATTGGATCCTGTATTTGATTATGAGTGAGGGTCGAGCTGCCTGTTTCGACAAGTCGATATGAATATATAATCTGCCATCACTTGTATTTTCTATGTCCATCTATCTAGAATCACTGCATCACTCGCAATGGCAACAAACAATTCCCCCGCAATGCGTCTTATCCCAACAGCCCTCCAATGCGCCAACCCACCCTCCCTTCTCTACCATCTCTAATGCAGCATTGCCTCATGAGGAAATTGTCATCGGAGCACCCCACGGTACTGGAATACATCGCAGCCAATATCACAGGGGGAACCTTCAAAGGCCCCGATCTCGAAGGAACAGTTCTCCCCCTCGGAGGAGCAGATTGGGCCACTGTCATTGAGGGACTCATATGCGCATATTCCTCTATCAAATCTATCTACAGATAAATCTAAAATATACAGTCCATGGCCCTTAACGCCCGATACACAATCAAAACCACCGACGGCAGGTATCTCTACGTCCGCGCTCACGGCCTCTACCGACCTGGTCCTGGCACCAAATACGCGAAACAAGTCGCTGCGGATCCTATACAACGACCTCATCCTACGGCTACACTAGATTATGTTGAGTTCTTCACGCATTTGCATATTGAGACAGGGGCTAGGAGGTATAATTGGTTGAATGGCTGGTGTGTGTGGGTGTGATGAGCTGTGAGCAGAATAGGATTATTATTGATGCTTATTATTTGACGAATTTTTGGGAAGGCCGGAGAGTGTTATGATGACGAGGTGATGTATTATTTATTGTTTGAGGTAGATGAAGATGAAGATGAAGATGGACTGTTGAGATAGAAGACATGGTGTAGTGTTGATCACTAACCCAAATGGGAAGGTGGACGCAATTAGGCCCCCTCATCTCACGTCAGTCACACACAAACATATCCTATAAATTGATCTTCAGATCTGCATCTCTTGCGTTCAACTGGCATATTCTTCACACTCAGAGAAAATGGGCGACGCACCTACCAAACCAGACTGGCGCGAATTGGTCGCCAACAAACAAAAACAACTCCAAGACGCCATCCCGTCCGAATGGCGACTCAGCGATGAATTACTGCAATCCCTACCTGTTTCATCTCCAAAAGGAGTCCGCCTGATCGAAGCTGACATTCCTCGGAAATGTGGACTTTTGTCTGTTACCGAGCTGGATATTACGGAGAATTACTCGGCTGGTCAACTGCTTCAGAAACTCGCAGCGGGAAATCTGACCTCGTTGGCTGTGACGACGGCTTTTTGTAAGAGGGCTGCTATTGCGCAGCAATTGGTGAGTTATACGGCCATTTGGATTGATGCCATTGCTAATTGACAGACATCATGCTTGACAGAGCATTTCTTTCCTCGCGCCCTCGAAAGAGCGCAATACCTTGACGGTTATCTGCAACGTGAAGGAAAGCCATTAGGTCCTCTTCATGGTCTTCCTATCAGCATCAAGGATAGTTTCTGTCTTGAAGGCGTTCAGACTACAGTTGGATATGTCTCGTTTCTGGAACATCCCCCAGCAAAATCGAATTCAGCTCTGGTTGACATGCTGCTGGATCTTGGTGCTGTGCTTTATGTCAAGACAAATATTCCGCAAACCATGATGGTATGTCCGAATTACACAATCAGAGACTTTGGCTGACTGACAGACTGGCGACTCGGAAAACAACATCTACGGACGCACGTTGAACCCGCACAATACAAGCCTTACAGCTGGCGGGTCTAGCGGTGGTGAAGGCGCCTTGACTGCCTTCAGAGGATCTATCCTAGGCGTGGGCACAGATGTAGCTGGCTCAATTCGCATACCTGCTCTTTGTTGTGGTGTTTATGGCTTCAAGCCAACGGCTGACCGAGTTCCTTTTGGCGGCCAGGTATCTGGAGGCATGGAGAGTCTACCAGGATTGAAGCCTTCGGCAGGACCATTGGCACACAGTCTGGATGATATAGAACTATTCATGTCGACTGTCCTTGATGCTGAACCGTGGAAACACGATGTGACTGCCGTTGGAGTTCCATGGAACAAGTCTCTTGCTAATATAGATGAACCACGATTGACCATCGGCGTTCTCGAGCAAAACCCTCAACTACCACTCCATCCACCTGTCGCTCGGGCTTTAGAGTCAGCAGTCAAAGCTTTGGCAGCAAAAGGGCATAATGTGGTCCGACTGAAACATGACCCCGACAGAGATATTGCATTTGCCAACCGTCTTGGTTTCCAATATTTCGTCTACGGTCCTCATGTCGACAATATCACCCCTAGCGGAGAACCAATGGTGGAATCAGTCGCCAAATCCTCCTCACCGATGTTTACAGGTCCATTCCCCGTATCCCAAGAGCTGGATATAGTGGAGAAAATCGACGCATTGCACAAAATTCGACACCAATATACTGATAGCTGGCGCAAGGTCTGGGTTGAGAATAAGCTCGATTTGATCTTGGCTCCTTCTGCACAGAATACAGCAGTTCCACATGACACCTATGGCTGGCCACCGTATACGTTGTTGTGGAATTTGTTGGATGTAAGCCAACCATCCCCCGAAAACTGGGCATTTACTAATTGATGATAGTATCCTGCCTGCGCAATCCCGTACGGAATGTCCTCCAAGGAACTCGATCCAACCCCTATGATTATCGAAGATGGCGTACAGCCGAGCTGTAGGTTTCTTCCTATACCATTTTATCGCGTTAGCTGACATGTGTAGATGACCCAGCGGCGGTAGACGGAGCGCCATGCTCGATTCAAGTAATCGCACCGCGGTTCCAAGATGAGAAGTGTCTCTTTGGAGCCCGGATTATTGATCGAGATATTCGATAGTTATAAGACGTGTTAGATTATGTATCTTATTAGAAACGGAACTATCGACAATATAAGATTCATTTCCTCGTGATAAAAACAGGCCAGACCTCAGCCTGCTCCGCATTAACAACAAGAAACAGCGTTTCCAGACTCCAATACTAGTCAAAAAACCCAGCCAGCTAGTTCGCTTCATTGTGAAATAGCGCCTCGGGCACGGCAATCCTTATAAAGGCCGGCGCAGGACAGTTGAGATTCTTATTCCGCAGATCCGGCTCAAAGGATCAATTAAACGGCTCAGTGATGAATTCACTGAATCGCTCAAGCGGGACGTAGAGTGTATCAGAGACTGAATGGAATCGCCGCATAAATCGAACTGAGCGCCTTGCATCTCCATTCCATCTTCACCAAAGCAGACCATCACAAGCCCCTCAACCTGCTCAGCCGGGCGATTATCGTCACCAGCGCTGAGAAGGCCAAGACGAAGAAGGAGGCTGTTGCAACTAACAGTGCGGCACAAAGTCTTGTTAACAGTCATCTGCATCATTGAGCTGTTGAGTTTAGTTTTCTTTAGTGGTTGATGAGCAATTGCTAATGTGGTTGGCGATTAACAAGGACAGATTCCTATATCGGTAATGACAATTACTGGTATGCTGAAGTCGTTGTATAGAGTTCTTTGTTGAGAGTTTATGCTGGGCTGTATATACATTGCGTTTTATCAATTCAATCATTATTCTACAGGGCATCTCTCTATAAATCGCGGTCCTTTGTTCGATAGACTAGGCAGGACATCTCTTTGTTAGACAATACTATATAGATGCCATAATGCCCATCCTAGTTCTACAGTATTCAATACCCCATAGCTGTATACAGTGACTATACAAACCCTTGTGTATTCACACCAACTATACCATAACAAATTCACCAACATCATCTGGCTGGGATATGGCCATTCAATGCTACAATATCCATTCCCCAGCCTGTTGTTTTTGCATTATATATACCCCTTCGTGGCTCCTTCCCTCCATCTCTTGTATTTTCCCCTCATACTTCTAATGACTCAATATCTTCTGGTTTCTTTGCATTCGCAGCGTGACATTGACAAAGAGTTTATGATCATGGGATCTGGATCCAAGGTCCAACGTGTGATTGTCTTTGGTTCGTTCGCCCACCTCCATTGAACGCATCGTATAGCAAGACCATGCTGATAACCGGTTTATGCTCCCAGGATCACCAACCCAATAACCATTTGGCACTCCCATACACCGTCCACAAAGCCCCAAAAAACCAACTCAGGATACCGATCCTAAAACGACAAATCCTTCCTGGTCGCTTCCCTGCGGGCCTTGTTTTGTTGAGATATAATCCTATCGAAAATGGAATAGACAAAAGACCTGCATGCAGATGGGAATGCAGATGGTGGCGTTTATACTGGATTGCGTGGACAAGTAGCACGCCAAAGAAAGGTGAGTTACAAGTGACATTCTACTAAATACACCTTCCATGGTAATTATTTCAGATACTTTATGGTATCACATGTGGCTTGGGCGAAAGCTGATCGTCAAGCTAGATTGCCAGCTCGAGCATGCAGAAGTATATCAATCTGGGTTCCAGACTACATATCAGATGGACCGAATAAGATGCGAATGAAGACGAATTCTCGTCGAAGCCTGGGGTTTCAACGCCATTCCAAGCATTTAAGAATGGGAATGAAGATTCGGTGATATGTGTCATAAGCAAGCACTTTTTCAACAGTCAGTCATCTAGACACCCTGGGCTGCATTGTTCGGGTCGCCTTGCCGGCGTCTCGCGCGATAATCGTTGTGAGGCGTATGCTTCGGCACACAATTTGTATTTTCGGGTATGGTGATCTATCTGAGTTCTTGTTCTGATACTGACTGCGTTATAGTTTATCATCACATACAAAAATGCTGCGGGGGCAGTCATCCGCAATGCGTATGCAGATAGATGCAGACAGCGTCGGAGTCAAGACTCTGATATTGCGACGACTATGACCTTTTTCTAGAGGTATTTTTCCTCGGGTATGTGACAATTCGGTCAACAACGGCAGACGAAGAGCAGGCAACCATTGCCGGGTGATGTTGACCACATTCCAATGTGGTGGCTTGGGACTCAACCTGCATCACCAATGAGCAAACATCATTATAATAGAGTCCGCCTCAACCCCTCAACCATGTTCCAGCTGTTACGGATTTCCCAACTGGGACAAAAGCAAAAGCAGAAAGTATTCATTTTGTTGATGTTTTCGACGTGTGGTGTGCGATGAGGGCCATTTCATAAACGCATATCGACCCGTTGGCACCAGTCAGTCTTACTGTTGGAAGCACCCAACGACTGGATTATAAGCGCGACACCCCTTTTGAACAGAGCCATCGATATATGCGGCCCATTAAATCTTTTCCAGAAGCTGTCGATGGCATATGGGAATGTCGAGTCCGACGAAACAGAATCATCTGAAAGAGCAGACTTCAGCTTATTAACGCCTAAGAAACTGACGCAGGATGCAAAGAGCGGTCATTTGACTGCTGAGCAAGGGTATCGTCTGTTACCAAAAATCATGAAAATGATTGCCCTTCAGAGATCCATGGGAGATTTGATCAAGCTATCAGACGATGTTACAACCGCATCGGGTCCGAAATTCCGCCAATGCGGATCATGACCATAGACATCCAACTATCAAAAGGGCTCCTTGAGGTGCATGACAGTCGATATGTGGATCTTTTGGCCGAACCGCGGTACAAAAAACGAGGGACACGATGCAGGCCATATGGATATGGGGATCCTACGGCTATTGTCCCATCTATCGTTCTCACCACTGCTTGATGAATTTATCTTGCCTGCGGATGTGGAGAAAACTCAGGCACAGATGGTGCATCAATATGCACAGAGTGTGGGTTAGGGAAGACCCTCGAGATGGCCGCCCACATTTACTTCTCACCGGTGTGCTCACATCCTTATGATGGAGCTAAACCTTTCAACGCTCCAGGAGTTGTCGAGGATCTCCCGGCTGGGGCAAACCCAGAAACAGAAGATTTTTATCTTGTTTCAGACACATTTATTCTCTTGCTGGCAGGAAGAATAACACCATCAAAGCACTGCCACAAATTGCAGGGGATTTATCTGAGATCAAGCCCTCCTGGAAGCTAATCGAACACAAAGCAATTCTATTGTCACCACGATTCAAGGCCATGGAATGTGGAATGCATATTTCCTGTCCATGGAATATCAAGTACATACATGATTCCTCGGCAAAGTGCTCTTGACGAGCTAAACCTCGACAAAGACAGGCTGGATAGAGAGTCGAAGTCGGCACGAGAGAAGCTGAAGGCATATGGCTCATTCAACGCGACATTCTGATCCCAAGCTTATGGTGTGGAGAAGTCGATACTCCGGCGAAGCCATGTCCAGCGCCAGATCTCTCTGGCGGAGTTTGGAGGAAGCCCGGTGTTACGGGAACAGGCAGATCAGACAAGAGAGCTATTCAGTCGTATACGGGCTCAAGAGCATCGCTTGGTCTCCTTGCATGATTAGGAGGACCAGTTTCACTCCGCAAGTTGAGCTTGGAATTCCCTACTCAGGAACGCCCAAAAGGTATATAGCGAAGAAGATGCTGCGAGCTTTCATTGAAGAACTCGGCCACGAGTACAAGGGGTTGCTTGCCGGAGCATCCTCCTCGATACTGCAGTAGCGCAAATCGCAGGCACTATGAGCAATGTCCCGTTTTCACTTCGGTTCCCAATGTCGAATTCTTCAATTTGAACGACGACAGTGGCGGGCTCGCGGATGAAATTTACACGACGCGCACCACAACTGCAACCATTGGAAGTTGGGCGACTGCTGCTGGGCACCAGCGACAAGTTACACAGAGCTTAGCCTGGTTGTGGAAGTGGATTGGTGTGTCTTGCATGGCCTAGATTTATTTTTCAATGCAAATCCGAACCATGGTTCAAGGCACGAATAATCAACTTGCGTAAGAGCATGGAGAATCAAAAAGGAACATGTGGAGAAGGAGGAGGAGAGGTGTGGTGCTGTATGGAGAAATGACATGTTCACTGAACCCCACGAGATGCGCTGGATGGACAATGCGGAATTTCCGAATTTCGTGGGGCTTGCATGGAGCCTTGTCTTATCATATGCATGTTTGTTGTTCAGTAGATGAGCTGGACACAAGGATATGATATATAATAGCCATCCTCCCTACCATAGCTTATAGTTCAATCCACTGCGTCTCATTATATGAACCCGTCTAGAAGAGGAAGCTTCCAAACGCACACGTAGCATGCATCCAGTCGCCATCATTGGTGGAGGCCCTGTCGGTCTCATAATGTCAATTGCCCTCTCGAAAAATAACATACCCCACATTCTATTCGAAAAGCACGAGTCGACATCGATTCACCCCAAAGCCCTCGGTCTAAACCAGCGGACGGTCGAATACCTGCGCTCTCTGGGTCTTGAAGAGGAGATTCGAAAAGCGGCTGCTCCACCTGAGTCAGTTTCGCAGACAGCATGGTATACCAGTCTTGGCCCGGAGGGAAAGGAGATTCTGTCGCGCGATGCGTGGGGAGGGGGTCAATATGCAGAGGAATATGCTCGTGCGAGTCCGTGTCGGTACACGATGTTACCTCAGATTCGGCTAGAGCCGATCCTCCATCGACAAGCCAAGCTGCTGAATCCATCCGGGATCGTGAATAATGCAAGAGTGGTCAGAGTGGAAGAGAAACCAGATTATGTCGTTTTATATGTTGAACGTGACAACGACCCAGGTGTTCTCAGAACGTATCAAGCACGGTATGTCGTGGCCGCTGATGGGGGACGTATGGTTGCCGATGCTCTGGGGATCAAGGCTCATGGTGATCGGGATTTCGTCGACATGGTCTCAGCTTATATCCAAGCGCCGATCAGCGAGCATCATCCTAACCCGCATGCACTCATCACCTGGTTCGTCGATCCGAAAATGGGAGGAAGCATAAACACCGGCTTTCTATACCATCTCGGACCATACCAGACAGAGGAGGCAGAGGAGTGGATGTTCGCATGTGCTTTATCACCCAGCGAATCTCGGAAATTTGACGAGAAAGCCATGATCGAACGTCTTCATCGGACGCTGAAAATCCCTGGTCTGAAAGTAGAGATCAAAAGTATCAGTCACTGGCAAGTGACCGCTATCGTTGCAGAACGATTTCGAAGCCAAGGTGGCCGGATATTCCTCGTCGGAGACGCAGCCCATCGCATTCCGCCCTGGGGCGCTCTAGGCTTGAACACTGGTATACAAGACGTGCAGAATCTAGTCTGGAAACTGTCCATGGTCATCAAGAAACGGTACTCTGATAAAGACGCGGCGTACGACAAACTGCTAGACACATACGAGAAAGAACGTCAGCCGATCGCCCAGCAAGTTGCGCGGACGAGTTTGACCAACCTTCGCTCTCACGGTTTAGCCATGGACCGGGCTCTGGGAATACTACCCGATGCTCGCCCAGAAGACAACGATAAATCGTTAAAAGCATTTCTCGACAAGACCAACCCCCAGGGCGACCATCTGCGAGATGCAGTCGTCAAAGCACAGGCTGTTCTCGACAGCGAGTTCCACGCCCCGGGAGCAGAAGTCGGCTGGTTCTATCCCAGTTTAGATGTGAAAGATGAAGGAGCAGAGAGCCGTCATGGAGGACAGTTGAAAGAAAACGGAGCGTTCGACGTGGTCAATTACCATCCCTCGGCCATCCCAGGCCATCATCTCCCCCATGTCTGGCTCAGGCAATGGAGCGAGGCATTTTCAACGCGAGATCTGCTGATGAGAGAGCGGTTTCTCTTACTCGCTGCTGCAAATGAGACATGGGCCACGGTAGAAAGCAGTTTGGTGAGCGTTGCAATCGTAAGGACAATGGTCAATCTTTGGGACGATGCAATTATCGAGGAGTGGAAGAAGTTGAACGGAGTGGGAGAAGACGGCGCCGTGTTGGTGCGGCCGGATGGCATCGTTTTATATCGATTCCAGGATTTTCAGCCCATCACGACCGAGTTTATCACTGATTTATTGGGGATTGCACCAGTCACTGTCAAGCATAATCTTTAATTTTTATTCTAGCTAGTTAATAGCGTGAGGATGCTAACCATTACACCACTTCAAATCCATGTTAGAAGGTAAAAATAGGAGAATTCGTACGTCTGCTTTTATAGTAGAAATGAACTGGAACCCATCAATAATCTGAACAGAAAAAACCAGTGGTCGCAACCCCATACTCATACACGCCATATTCAGATGCAAAAACCGAACCCATCAAAACAGTCATAAGACAAGTGTATCATGACAATCGGTGATTGGAATATGAATCAGAACTTAATAATTCATCACAGGCGCACCGCCACCTGAGCCTTGCTTTTCTTCGTATGCTCCTTCATAACCACCATAATCGTCCAGTGATCTATAACCTGGGGGAGGACCAGCATCGCGGCCACGGCCTCTCCCACGCCCTCCGCGGTTGGAATGTCCTCGTCCTCGACCATTTCCACGGCCACGCCCACGATAGGATCCACGACGAGGTCCATCGTCGTGATGATGGTGGCCATTTCCATGGCGTGGGTGGGAGTAGGGGTGTGGTCGACCTTGAGGGGGGCCGTCTTGACCGTTTTGGCCGTCTTGACCGTTTTGGCCGTCTTGACCGTTTTGGCCGTTTTGACCTTGTGGGTACAGAATGTCTTCATCACGTTCTTGTTGATGACGCCTCTTGTTGTTCTTGTTCAAGAACTGGCTTTCCCATTCGCCTTCATTGGGATTCTCTTCTTCAACGCGCAAGACAACTTTCTCGCCAACGACTGTCTCAAAAGACAATGCCTTATCAGCAGGGACAGGATGCCAGTTTTGGATTTTGCCTGCATCAATGGGACGGGCGCCCTTGCGCACAGCCAAAACTACCACGGGCTGTGGGTTCTCTGTGTAGAACTTTTCATTCGCAGGAATAGGAGATAAACGAGCCGCCCAAACCCGGTTCTCAAACACAGCAGTGCCAGTAACCTGCCAGCTTAGCTTTTTCCCGATTCCACCAACCTTGTCCAGGATGGACTTGGGTGCGGGACGGGGCGTGATGAGAATGTTGTTAGCCATGTACTTCAAGTCATTGGAGTCAGCAAGCCCATGGGGCAGGATTGGATTCAGCAATTGGCTGATCAAACGGTTTGAATCCGCTTTTGAGATAAGATATCCAGTGTAGAAAATGGTGCGCTTGATACGCAGTCGACCATATGGTGACTTGGTACCATTGAGCGCTGGGTTGCGAGAAGAGCGATTATGAGAGTTGATCATACGCTGCACCTCAGCCGTTTCAATTACAGGGGAGAGAAATGTGCATCCTTCGGCTACCTGAATCACCTCTGCATTGATCGGTCTTCTCGGGGTGGAAGCCTGTGCAGACTGGAACTTTCGGTTCAGCTGCTCAAAGTAATCCCGAAAGCCTTTCACACTACCAACGAGTTAACCCTTTGTTCGCCCAGATACTCGATATCAACTTACTGCTTCACACGATCCTCATACACCCGAATTTCGTCAGCCTGCTCATAAGTGAGAACGAGGTCTTCGAGAAAGCTTTGCTTGAACACCATGGTGGAGGAGAACCGCTCGCTGTTTGGGCCAACTTCGGGCTTGAGACAAACGAGGTCAAACTCCAGCTTTCTACTGTCCACCATGCGTTTGATTATCTCCCCAAAGCCACTCTCGCTGCGACCGGTAAGGAGCACCGTCAAGGCATCCTTTTGCTGCATACTCAGCTTCACCAATCGGACCTGCGACAAATCAGCCAACTGTCAGCAGAGATGGGCCATGCGTAGGTCACACAATCTGCTCATTCCACCAGCCGTCCCAAGCTCGCAGCTCTTCCTTGTCCATTCCATCCCCAGTAGCTGAAAGGAGGTTCGGGTCGTGCCACCATCCTCCGTTTGCGAAGCTCTCGTAAGCTTGCAGGAAGCCAATAGTCGGACCATTCCATAACTGCGGATTCGGGAGGGGACTCAAGAACACTTTATCGATATTAATTCCGCTGGCTCGGAGCTCGCTGATGGTGGGATCTTACATGTGTTGTCGAAGTCGTAAACGTGGATAGCTCTTACCTGCGACACCGCTGTTGAGAAAGAAGACAACGATTAGCAAACCGATATTCACCGCGTAACAACAAAAGATAATCAGAAAATCTTACCTGGGAGCTCCCTATTAATGACCGACCACCGCCGCAGACCCGTAATGGTGCGTGAGGGCAGCCGCATATTGTCATGATCCAGGGACCCGTTTGTCGGTGCAGACGCAGCGTCAGGACGAGAATACCAGTTCTCGGAGACCACGGACTTTGCAGACCTCATTTTATACTGATTCGGCAATGGCCAAGCAAATGCTGTAGCTGTTAGTGCATCTCCTCGACGACGACCGCCTGTATTCTTGTTGCGTTTTCCGGCCCTGAATGCTGCCGACCAGCCGCGGAGTTTTGCCATGGCGAAAACTGGCAGGCGATCGCAACGTGACCTGGGCGGCGGTACTTTGCAACTCTCCCGATGGACGTCAACCCTCACAAAACAACTCCCAGGCTTTTGCAATCTGGCTAGCGTTGCGGTCTGAATGTCTGAGGATGTCGATATTCGGCAGGAAATTCTGCAGAGGACTCTTCAGGAGGTAGCGCAGGAGGAGGATGCGAGTGCGGGCAACCCGTGTGTCATCTGTCTCGAGGCTGTCACAGAACCAAGCATCGCAGTGCCTTGCGGACATGCCAACTTCGACTTTCTTTGTCTTGTCAGCTGGCTGGAACAGCGCCCCAGCTGCCCGCTTTGTATGATGCTGATCGCTGTGTCTTGACCCGGTTCTCTTAACTCATGTGTAACAGGCAAAAGTGACGTTCTTTCAGTGAAATACGACCTCGAAGGCGCAGAGGGACCCAGAGTCTATAAACTCCCTCCTCCAGCTTCTAAAGCTGCTCCTCCTCCCACAAGACCCGAAATACGTCGTGGACCTCGACCTCCGAGACGTGTTCAACGCCCGCGACCCCAAGAACAGCCCGATGACCCGCTTCTGCGACGGCGACACGTCTATCGCCACCAGTTGTACTCTCTACGAGTTGGCTCCAATCGACTTTCACAATACCGTGAGCTAGTCCCGGAGCAATTCAACCGCGACGAGGAGCTGGTCTCACGCGCACGAAAATGGATCAGAAGGGAACTACGGGTTTTTACATTCCTAAATCCGGAAGCTGATGAAGATTCTCGCCAGGACCGGGTCGCTCGTCCGGGACAACAGAGGCTGGAAAACCGTCGGGCCAATAATGCGGAATTTCTGCTGGAATATATCATTGCTATCCTTCGCACTGTTGATGTGAAAGGCAGTGCGGGGCAAGCAGAGGAGCTACTGCGGGATTTCATCGGAAGAGATAATGCTCGTCTGTTCTTGCATGAGATGCAGGCCTGGCTTCGAAGTCCTTATAATTCTTTAGAGGACTGGGATCGCAATGTTCAATATGAGGATGTATCCTCTAGAACTACCCCTACTGATCACGCAGGCACAGGTGGTTCCGATCGTAGATCAACTCCAGTTTATGGCACTGGTAGACACTCATCCCGTGGTCGAGTTTCAAAGCCGTATACCCCACGGAGACCATATCAAGGGAGACCTCGGGATAGCGGAGCACAGGCTCGAAGAGTACAAAATGCCCGAGACCGATACATTCCTGATTAAAAGGTGTACTTTTGGATATTTATGACGCTATGAATTATGCATGAGGATGTTTGTATTATAGAATAGAACGCAGTGATTTCCTGCTACAAATGGTATCTCTAGAAAATAAGTTGCGCTGTAATCATTGCTCATGAATAGGACCAAAGCCAAGCCGCACGAGAGGCTATCTCCTGCCGAAGCGTGCACCGCCTCGTCCTCTGGACCCCCTGCTTCGAATCTTCAAAGAACGGTAGTTGGCATGCGCTTCGGGATTGACCTTTCGCGGACGACCAGGAGCCTTCTTGGTCTCTTCTTTCTTCGTGGCAGGTGGCGGTGCCTTTTCTTGACGCTCCTGACTTCCCTTCCCGGAAACCGAAATGGCCTCTTTCATCTTCTCGGAGAAGCTCTTAGGTTTCTCGTCGCCATAGTCGGGATCAGAGTCGATGTCTGGCTCTGACATGGTATGAAGTGAAGCTTCGTCGGTGTCGTGGCCGCCCTCATCTTCCTCGGCGATGTTTGGTAGTTGTGTATCTGGAATTGCGGCGGGCTCCTCGTCATCTCCGCCATCGTCACTATCCTGTTCTCCTAGTCGCGGTTCGGGCTTAGGTTTTGAGAGCACTGGCTTCATGCGCACCCTGCGCGTGGTTCTCTTTTGTCCCTTCTTCTTGTATGGTCGACCGGTATTATTCTCCGGGGGTTGGCTATCCGCCACATCAACGTTCATGCCCTCTGCCTCCGCTTCCATTTCACGGAGTGCATCCAAATCGTCTTCGAGGCGTTCTTCCTCCATATCTCGTAATCCTTGAACGATAGCCGACAGTCCCTTTCCAACAAATTGCGGTCGTTTTCGCACCCCCATGGGACTGAGTCCGGAGCCATCCAGCGCAGCATTGGATCCACCGTAGCGTCCTGAATTCGAACGTCGGAGGAATGAAGGTGTGTCCGATCCCACGCCTCCTTGGGTAGCCCCATTAACAGCTGTCTGTTTTTCATATTCCGCGGCTTTTGTTTCTTCATCCTCCACCATCGCGGCATAGCGTAGTGTCGTCGGTGTCGCGAACAGATTCGCAAGCATGTACTTCTTCCCAGATGATGCGGGCGTGCGCGCGCCTCGCGGGCTTTCCTCTTCCTCCTCCTCTTCCGCGATAGTATCCATAGGCTTTTTCTTCGAGGGTGTTTGAGCCACCTCTCCACGTGTCGATGCCACCCTCGTCGCAGATGGTGTCGCAGTGCTACCGCCAGATTCGGATAGTAAATCGAACAAGCCAAGGGCCTTGCCATCCCGCTGGGGTGTGGGTCCAACTGCAGCCTTCAATGGCGAAGGCTTTTGCATATGTGAACTTGGGCTAAAAAGCCTCCGCAACGCTGATGGGGAGTCATAGGGATCGATTTCGGACGGATGGGCTCTTGTGGCTCGTACTTTCGACGGTGTCTCGAAGAGACTCTTGGATGCTTTTCGTGGTGTAGATGTGGTCTGCGAATTTTCGGGCCCTGTCGGCGATGTATGTTTTCGTTTTTTAGGGCGCTCTTCTAGTTGTGTAGGTTGTGAGCCTTTCGCTTCGAGAGCCTTTAATCGGGAATATTCTTTATATTTAGCAGCTGCAATGGAGGAGACAGGTTAGCACGTGTCAATTTCTACCAGATAATTCATATATTCAAAATAACCATACCAATCTCTGGAACCTTCTTAATATCACCCCGCTCAGCTTTCTTCCCATCGTTGGCTGCCGCGAACCCTCTCTCCCACTCCTTCAACTCGACCCGGAGATTGGCAGACAAAGTCGCGTAGTCCGCGCTGTTCGACACGGCAGCCGTTGCCATTATTGCATATCCAAGAATGTTAATATTAAGATATAATAATTGTATAAATGCAGTTTATGGAAGGAATGAAGGAGAGGAGCAGGCTAGGAGTTAGATGTCTAGGTAATCCTTCGCTGGCCGTTGGTTCTTTTCGTGGCGCGTGCGCGAAATCAATTAACGCGGGTTTGCGTGACGTCACGTGTCACATCGATTATCTTCGTTCTTCATTTATCTTCAGTGTCAAATCTTATTTAATTATATAAAGAAAAAATCTAAACGCTATGCTATAATGCGATGGCTAAAATGAATGGGGCATCTACCAACTCGTCAACCCACGGTGTCTGTCAAATCCTCCTCTGAGCTGTGTTTCCGGATGGACTACTTTGCCCTGCTTGCTGTTAACAAAGGCTTCTAGATCTTAGGGAGGGCTGTTTACCTGTAGGATTGTATACTTGACAACTCCTTCACAATCTTCAGGTCGAACTCTGGCTAGCCAAATCATCTGCTGGTCTTGTTTGCGATAAATCAAGACATTCGCGTTGAACTTGTGTCCACCGACATGCGAGACAAAGTGGATACCAACACCCCCAGGCCGGTCATCGTCCGCATCACGATGGAGTCCCAGAGGTCGCAGATGTCTTTCGAGCTCTTTCTTGATCAAAGGTGCCGTGATGCCGCATCGGGCGTCGCGTCGTTTATGCGAGCAGAGAAGCACCACGTAGTCATGCTGACATGGCCGGGATGACAGTTGGGAGTTGGGATAACTGCTGCTATCCGAAGACTGAGACTGTGGAGCGTCGATGAAGCGATCAACCAGTTCGGGGATATCCGTAGGAGCTACTGAATCGACATATGTGAATGACGGCAGAAGCAAGACTGTCGATGCTTTCCTTCTGCTGTTTTCCTCTGAATCCGGGTCTGCTGGTATGAGGTTTGATGCAGAAACCATTAATGGCTGCTGAAGTTAAGCCCAGTTCGTCAGGTTTTGGGCAGGAATACATACCCCATATCGTGACTTTGCAGATCTCTTGTCGAATGCCTCCATCAAGGTCCCTGGCTCATGCTCGACCTTTTCCTTCCAGTCTGATTTCCCCGTAGCAACAAGAACATGGGTGTTGATTTCGTCGATGCCTCCATAAAGAGGCCTGGAGGTTTCAACCTTGACTTTGGATGGAAAATGCACCGTGCAGTCCGCGCATTCTTTTAAGCAATCTGGTCCATCGACTTTCGGGTCAACTGTAGGGAAGATGTAGTCGCGCTTTGCGCCAAACGAGAGAAGTGACCGAAACATGATGCAGTCACGATTCGGCTGTGGAATAGGGAACCGTGTGTAGTTTCAAAGTCAAGAATTATCTTCGGGGTGAGAGAGTAGAGAGGTCATTTATACGCACGGCTGCCTGACGCTGATATCGTCTTATGGGCCAAAAAAGGTCATCTCCGACCTTCTATCACCGACACCGAGGCCGAGCTCCGAAAGACGTTAGATGTGGATTTGATGGCTCTATTTGGCTTGCATGGTTGGTATTTAAATAGAGTACATCGATCTTGATCTGCAATTGGTTTATATCGAATCATATCTTGTGGATTTACATAGACTTAAAGTCAGTCATCTCGGAGTTGATATTCCGGGGAAGCTGTGGTTAGTACAGATCAGCCCTATTGAATGGCATCATCTTTTCC
Source organism: Aspergillus wentii DTO 134E9 (assembly GCF_001890725.1). Classification (NCBI taxonomy): domain Eukaryota; kingdom Fungi; phylum Ascomycota; class Eurotiomycetes; order Eurotiales; family Aspergillaceae; genus Aspergillus; species Aspergillus wentii. Next base: position 612,711 of record NW_024467836.1, on the reverse strand, counting down.
CAAATATTAGATATCACTTCTTACTCTATTGACATGCCTTTGTCTTCTATTCTTGATTCTTTCAATTTGGTCAGATTGACCTCGTGGGAAGACTGGTCATTTCCATTTGAACAACCCTACGCAATCAAACATTCGATTGATCATTATATGAACCCTTTCTTATGCTCCTGTGCTCATATTCTAGACATATGATAGGCCACAAACACATCATCAATAACTTCCATCACCTGGCATATTGCCAGCCTCCTTACAGCGACATCGCCAGCATTAAGTTATATCGTTGATCGCGCAATTCCGCCATTCATCAAAATCTGCAAGTCAATTCTCCGATACGAACCGTAGCATTAACACCTGCCTATTATAGCCCAATTGACACGAGATTATCAGCTGAAGAAAAGGAGGCCGCAGTGGAGTGAGTGGAGTCACACGGACATCACCGGCTGTGTGTCTTGCCCTCCCCTGCGAATGGCACAAATTCGAGTAACTGAAATTGAGAACAGCTTCGACAGTCCTGAATCAACTGTTGCCTCACCACGATGCCATCAACAACCATATCGAGACTCTCTACAATCAATCAACCAAAATCCAGATCAGACCACGGATAGCCCGGAGTCGGTTGCCGTTTCCGGATAATTCGGCCGGTGGGCCGTCGCACGCCGCACACACGTAAGCCTGAGCGAAAACCGAGTCTGCGCCGATCCCTCGAGGGGGGTGGGGGGGGGCAACCCGAATATTCGACGACGATATGTAAGGATTGGTAGCCTTCTCAGGTGCACAATCGACTCAAACAGCAAGAATCATGACCGAAGACCAGCAGAATTTGAGCCAGGCCCCTCCCGACGACCATGAGCAGCCTCAACGGCAGCGCAAGCGCAAGAGAAGGACTGCTTCGTGCCAGGCCTGCAGATCCCGGAAATTGAAGTGCGATAGGGAGTACCCCATCTGCGGAAGATGTCTGAAGAGCAAAACACCCACCAAATGCACTTATGAGGATGGCTTCTTGTGGCAGCAGCCCAATACAGTTGCTTCGACCGTCTTCTCCGAGCGAGGTTCCACAGCGACAGGATCAGTCCCAATTATGCAGCAAGGTGACCGGACGCCCGTTCACACGCCCCCGGACTCGGGGATAAGGGCCCTGCCGCCTCGGCCTCAAGCGCCGACAATGTCCATGTCGGAAAGGCCCCCCGTGGAAAAGAAAAAAGATCATTTCCTCGAGACGGTGTTGGGGGCCCCGAAGGCTGGTATCAACCAGGAGCCTTATGTGAATACGGATCTTGTGCAGCGGTCTAAGCGGATGACCGATTACAACCACGATGCAGCGCCCGGTCAATTGGAGGCCGAGGATGGCCTTGCTTCTCCCTCGCAGCAACTAGACCTTGCTCCCCGGATTATGATGAGGGGGAAAGAAACCAAGACCCGCTTTAACGGGGCGGGAATTTTGGCCAGCTTGATGGCACAGGTATGTTGGAATTTTGCGCACGACTATTAAACTGCTGACCATCCGCCTAGTTCCCCGACATAAGGCCGTTCGCAGAGGAAATCCGACTGTCCAGTCCTCATCTCGCGCAGCTTCGGCCTGATCTAGAGAGAGTGAAGAAAGGTCTCTGGAAAAGGAAGCCGTTGAATGAACCCTTCCCGCTGCCTGACACGGCGTCGCTGATCGGATTGCTTCCCAGCCGTGCGGTGGTCGACGAACTGGTCGTTCTTTATCTGACCTACATCGAGTCTACACATCGCATTTTCCATGTGCCCTCGTTTCTTAGGGAGCTTGACGAATTCTGGGCCCTAAAAGAAAATCCGGACCTCGCGTCGCCCACGTTTGTCGTCCAGCTGCTACTGGTGTTAGCCTGCGCGTGGAATCTGGCAGATTATGATACGCTTCAGTACAAAAACGACATACCTCTAAAATGCTACACCGCGGTGGAGTGGATTCTCCATTCGGAGAAGTGGCTCGAAAATGCTCACATCAAGCGACCCGAGGTGACGACTCTTCGTCTTTACGTTCTGCAGATTATGGCCTTGAATGCCTTTGGTATGAAGCGCAGCAAGGCTTGGCTGGCGACGGGAACCCTGGTCAAGCAGGCCATGCTGGCGGGGTACCATCGCGACCCCAGTCGGTACACCAAAATTTCCGTGTTCAACAAGGAGATGCGAAGACGGATATGGACCACTATTGTCGAGCTTGATCTCCAGGTTGCCCTCGACCGCGGAATGCCGCCATCCATACAACTGTCCGACTACGATACTGCACTGGCTTTGAACATCAACGATGCGGAGATTAATGAAATGACCACCGAACTTCCTGAATCCAGACCAGTGGACGAAGTCACCGACTGTTCCTTCCAGACCATTCTGGCACAATCTCTCCCCCTGCGGATCAAGGCATGTACGCTGATGCACTCCCCACGAATCAGCTGCCGCTACGAGGAAATCCTCCACTTGGACTGGGAGCTCACCAGACAACTCGCGCATATTCCCTTGTGGCCAACCTCGGACGCCGATGATTTCCAAACACAGCACAAGGTTGCTCTAATGAAAGCTTTGCTGGAAATGAAGATCGCACACAGTCTTTTAACCATCCATACTCCCTTTGCTATCGAGGCTGTCAAAGAACCCCTCTTCACTCCCTCCGCTCGAGCCCGCCTGGAAATGGCAACCATGATTCTATCAACACAGCGAAGGTTACATACGACATCGAGACAGCTGTCATTATGTGTTATGGGTGACTGGATCATGCAAGCCTCGTGCACGATATGCCAGATCCTTCATGCAGGAAATGATGGGCCCGGTAAGTTTAGCCCCTTGCAGCCTCGTGTCGACGTTTATTCTAACTGTCTCCACAGCGTCTTCTAGTTTTATGACTCGTACACTGCTCGGATTACCCGAGTCACTGATAGGGTTGGTAGAAGCAATCCTGATATGTCTCGAGGCGCGACTCCTTCTGGTAGTCAAAGGGGCGAAGGAGTATTTTTTCATGTCAACAATCCTGTCATTGGTGAAGGCAAAGCTGTGGCCAGTTCAGGCGCATGTGTACAAGCAGGAGGTGATTGAGCGGGTGATTATCTTTGCACAGACACTCTTCACACGACACGCTACTTGTGCTCATTTGGGGAATCCGGGAATGGGTGGTTTCAAGACAAACCAAGTGAGTTTCCTCCATATTAGTATGAAGACCTACACTGACTGTGATTTAGGTCGCTAGCTTAGCAGCAAGTACCGGGCTGGCACCCCCTCTGGCCCCGGGCTTTAATGGGATCTTACAGCCACCCAACTTTGGCATCACGGTATGTTGATCTCGGACTCTTGATGAATGTGACACTGACGAGATGGCAGCCACCTGGGGAATTCGACCCATTCTTGGATGTGTTTGACTGGGAGGACTTGACGGGACTTGCATTTGAGGAATGATCGAATGGCTGGTCCATTGATGTTATTCTGTATACTGTATTGATCTAACTGCAGCCATGTCCTGTGATTTATCGACTACTGACGGGAATTATTCATAATGAAGGAGTAATGAGGTGGCTGTTGTATCTTTGGCGTGTGGATTGTTTCTATCATTTATCTTGTGTATCAAAGCGTTTACAAATAGTATTTGACTTTTTACTATCAAATAGAAGTATGATGGTATCAATCGATTGATGATATTCCGACTATATCCTTGGGAGTCAATACTATGATGCTGTTCGTAGTAACAGTGGATATGATCCACAAGCGAGGTCGCACCATATCTCCATTGCATCACATATTGGCGTTGATCGTGGAACCGCTGGAGCGATGAAGTCATGATCGATGATTGACGAAATTGACGACTTGGCTATCCCCTGATCAGTGCTGGGATTGCATAGCACTTCTTGTTCTTGATTTATGCACAATGCATCTATTCATCTTTAATGATATTGAAATATTTAATGGCTCATCTCTCTTATGGGCATATCATCCTGCATCCTGCTGATCCCCACTGATGTGTTGATGCGCTGCCCCAATCTGACCATACCGTATCGGTGGGTAATACATTTCGCTGGATCTGCCAGGGGCCAAAACAGAGTTTGCAGTGTGATTGGCTGGACCACGCAGCCCCTGAGCGTGTGGTGGGGCTGTGCACTGCCATAGGCTGAACCATCCCGCGTTGATCCCCACTAGTGCCGTGCTGGCACTGATGGGACCGGCGCTAAGCAGGCACCCACGAAGCTTGGCCTGGCTATTGTTGGATTGTTGGGGTCCACTGTTCTTTGCCCAGCCACGGTCTGTCTTTTGCTGTCTGTCTTTTTATTTTTGTGTTTTTGCTGTGTTTTTATGCCGCTCCAATCTCGCTTCTTTTCTTCGCCCCAGGCGTTTTTTTTATTTTTTTTTTACTTTTTTTGTTTTCTGCCGCTGCGGCTCTTGTGGCCCCCGTGGCAGACAGGCTGTGCTCAGGCTGGTCTGACCGTCTGCCGTCTGCGCTTTTGCGATACTTAATGTTCCGCTGATGCCTGGCTGTCATCAATTAAGCATCTTCAATGTTCTAATCATTTCGTTTCTTTTTCTATCACTCTCCTTTGTGAGACTTCAGTCATCTTCTTTCTTTAATCAGCGCAATGGTTCGAGTCGCACTTTTCGCCGCGGCGACAGCCTTGCTATCCATAGCAGCCGCTGTCCCCGCGGTCAGACCATCAGATGTATCTTCAACAGAAGCATCTCAGATGTTTTCCGATACAGATGATTACCCCATCACGAATCAAGGCAATGTCATCACCCACGACCCCAACATTCTAGAATACAACGACAACCTATACATGTTCAAAGGCGGAGTCCACATCACCATCATGAAAGCCCAGAATATCTCCGGACCATGGACTGAGCACGGAACCGTCCTCGATGCAGATAGCGTCATTGACAAGGTAAACCGGACCCGGCCATGGGCCCCCACAGCCATCCACCACAACGGCAAGTTCTACTGCTTCTACTCCGTCAGCTATACGGGTACTCGGGATAGCTCTATCGGCATTGCGACTACCGATGACATTGAAGGCGGGGCTTGGACCGACCACGGCGCGTTGATTAACACCGTCAAGGGAAAGCTGTCTCATGTGTTCCCGTATACCGAGAGCAATGCCATTGATCCGTCGTTCATCACGGACCAGAAAACCGGGCAGCCATATCTGGTGTATGGGAGTTACTGGCATGGTATTTGGCAGGTTCCGTTGACGGATGATTTGTTGTCTGTTGCGGATCCTGAGAAGCCGGATGCTGAGAACCTGGCGTATCTTCCTGAGCCCAAGGTCAAGCCGCAGGAGGGAAGCTTCATGAGCTACCATGAGCCGTACTACTACACATGGTTCAGTCATGGTAGATGTTGTGACTACACACACAATCCTCCGAAGATCGGGCAAGAGTATGTTTGATTATTTTCTTGGTATTTGAGGTATCTAACATGTACACAGATACGAGATTCAGATGGGACGATCCAAGGATGTCCGCGGACCATTCGTTGACAAGTCTGGTAAAAAGCTTACCGAGGGTGGTGGGACAGTCGTGTATGGGTCGAACCATGGTGTCGTCTACGCTCCTGGAGGACCTGGTGTGTTGCCTGCAAATGGCAGCCGTCCGGACATTCTCTACTATCACTACTGTAAGTTGCACTTCTTGGTGTTGGTTGATGCAGTCACTTACTTAGCTTTTAGTGAACACTTCTATTGGCCTTGCATTCAAGGTGAGTAGTTATGAAGCGGGAAATAGACACCCTACTGACTTCTTCTCAGCAAGCGCATTTGGGTTGGAGTTATCTCGATTATGAAGACGGCTGGCCTGTTGCAAAGTATGTTTCTGTGGACTGGAAGACTTGAACATTGCTAACCCATATATAGGGAAAGTTTAGAGGATGTGAAGGACAGCGCATCCAGCCCTCGAGTGACCTACAGCTCCAACCTTCTTATCATAACGTGTATGTGCTTCTTGATTCTGTTGGTCGTCAAACGACGCCTGTTCATTCTGAAACTCATCCTGGTCTTTCTAGTCATCTCGGCGTTTCTTTGGATCTCCCATTGATTTATCCAGTACAGCGAATTTCTCTTTGGTATATATATTGGCTGGGGACATTTGAGCGATGATACCAGGATGCATTATAGAACGGAGCGTTTTGATTTTTGATATACCATTAGCGAATGGCGTTTGGAAATTGTACATTCTTCGATTTCAATTGGAATTTATCATTTTTGAATATATCATATCCCTTTGATTTAGCAGCACATCAGGTTGTTTATTCCCAACCACCATCTACGTTCAACACCGTGCCTGTTGTATACGACGAGGCGTCACTGAGCAGAAACAACGCCGCTTGAGCGACTTCATTCGATGTTCCGACTCGAGGGATTGACGTTGTCAGTGCACCCAATCCGCCCTGAATAGCAGCAGCCTTATCCAACAACGGAGTCTGAATAACTCCCCTGCAACAAGTCAGCAAAGCAACATACAATATACCAATAACCACTTACGGCGCAATAGCATTAACTCGAATCGCCGGCCCAACCTCCTTGGAAACACTATTCGTCAATCCCACCACCCCATGCTTCGTCGTCGAATACGCCGCATGCAATGCAAACCCCTTCAATCCCTGAATACTCGTCGCATTGACAATACTCCCCGTCCCACTCGTCGCCAGAATCCCCCTTATCTGCTCTCGCAGACAATACATCGTTCCCGAGAGATTCACCCTTATCAACATATCCCACTCCTCATCATCCTGGTCGATCAACGCCCCCACGCCGTGTTTCTTCCCAATCGTCCCCGCCATGTTCGCCGCGCCGTCTAGTCGGCCGAATTTCTGGATCGTAGCTTCGATCCAGGCTTTCACTGCGCTAGACGAGCCAATGTCGAGGGGCGTGGTCATTATGTTTTCGGTGTCTGGGCCGAGGACTGCGAGGGCGTTTGTTAGGGCCGTTTCGTCGATGTCGGCGAGGGATAGACGGGCGCCGTTGGAGTGGAGGAGACGGGCGACGGCGAGACCCATGCCTGCTAGGCCGGTGATGGTGTATACTTTGCCTTTGACGGAGTCCATTGTGGTGAATTGAGTGAGATTGAGTGGCAGTTGTCGACGGGAGTTGAAGATGGATGGAGTTGGGTATGGGACGTGAGCACGCGGCGCGGGGTAAGTGTTGGAGATTGTCTAGAAGCTACTAATTACAATTACTATCACTAGGGCTTCGCATACTCGGCCTCTGCTGCGATGATCATGGCCATGGCGGTTATTGACAACCCCGCACTGCCCCAGTCCAAATATCACTGCCCCGCCGGAGAATTTAGGATAAACATGTTGCACGGCTATATTTAGCCAGATATTGCTGTTGTGAAATATCCACTATCTATAAATTACTGACAGTTGATGGCAGATGTTTGGTTAAAAAGCCACCTTTGGGGCCTTATGCAAATGCCCCCCAGGATCATCCGGAGTGTACTCCATCGCCATTCCATTCAAGATACGCCATGAGGAACCGAGCACTGGCTGTACAGGTTGAAAGCTGAGGGTAGTATCAATGTCTCAGACATGCATTCTGACAGCGACTCAATTTGCTCTCCCTGACCCGTATGCTCACCAGCAGGAGGCATATGATATACCATTTCCTTTGACGGAGATATTTCATGCAGGTTTCCTTTCATAATCCGGACCTGCAGTGATGATCATCATTTCCATCCGGCCTGCATGCAAGACGGATAGCAACATTGGAAGTACAAACGAATGCAGAAAAAGCAAACATGATTGGGACATCCACAGCAGTCTGCATCAACTGCATGAAAGAAAGGAGAATAAATAGCCATTGTAACTGCACATCTCAAGCCTGAGACATATCCCGTAGACCTTTTCAATTGTCTTCTTTTAGTAGGATGGATTGCTGCATACTATTCAACGAGTACGACATGATCTGCAGCTTATGCAGCAGTCAAACAAAAGCAATTACCAAAAGGACCACTCCAAAGAGATCCGGTCGTGATTAAAGCAAAAGCAGAATGAGTAGAACGGAAATATGCATGTTGGTCATTTTTGTTTAGAAATGAGACAATTTTCCAGTTGGAGAGTCTGGCATATAAGCTTGCTCTATCCTGCCCCATTTGATTCCCGTCATACGTATATTATATATTATCTTCTATATTCCATGGCATTGCAGGATATATGATCACACTGGTCTATCAGTACGCGGAAATCCGCTGAACCTAACTTTCCTTTCTCGCGAGGGTATGAGTGTCGTCCGGTTGATCCTGTAATACCAACCTCCCCGTCTATTTATAGCCAGTATTACCCCTTCAATCTGTTGGATATAACTAACGCTATGCTTAGTATACAAGTTCAAAGTTGCTTCTCTCAAGCAGGATCCGCATATTATCCTGATTTCGGCGGAGTGTATCTATCAATATGCATTGAAGACGAACCGGAAGTTGAATTTGGGGCAGATTGTTCTCGTATCATCCATAACCTGGGCAGAGTTTCTGGTTTTATACACATCGACATCAATGACCCTCTGTTTGTGACTGCAATTCGATTCAACATCTTGTTTCGGTCGATGATGACTTGCCCCCCTCCATGCTCTAATCTGCAGTGCGAAACAATGGAGCAGATTATTGGCTAGTTGTTGTTTATACCAAAGTTGTTGGAGCCAATGTATCCTCGCAATCCCTTTCCCGGATTGACTGCAACTGTTCAACTGCTATTTTAATGGCGTCCGGCCCTGCTGCAGTTGTATGCTCCGTAGGTTCTGTTCCAAACACCACGCAATAACAAACTAACATCTTCCAAGCGAAACAGATTCTGTTATCTCAAATTTCTCGGGATCGAGTTACACGAACGTACGTTTCTTCGTCTTGATCCTGCTGGGTCTGTGGTATCTTCTCCCAGTTATCCAGAATGGGAGTATTATCAATCTATTGCGGCTTTTTGCTATTTGTACAATGGCCTTAATCCCATGGTTCGTTGTGCTCTTCCTAGAGATGATGGGTATCTCGACTACTCGCACAACCCCTTCTCTTTGATTCTATGGTTATCGGAGCACGCATGTTGGGTTGCTCATGTTGGTATATACACCCTGCATCGCAGTCTCTAGTCCTGCTTTGTTCATGACTTCATCTGCCTGTCTGGATATCATCATGTTTATATACAACCATGCCACTATATATGTATACTATGTCCAATACACAAGAAGAAAAGAAAGAAAATCACAACTTACTCCCCACACTATTCGCCCTCTTCCACATTTCAATCCGGCGCTGATGGCCCGCATTAAAATCATCCACCCACTTCCCATCAAACACGGGTAATCTGCGCCCGGGCTCCCCTTCACCCGGTTCCCCAGCCAAATGGCGCAGCTGTTCGAAATACGGTTCGAAGTCGGGGTTGATCATGGTGAAAGCCGGCCCGTCGCCTTTGGTCGCGATGCGCTCGGCTTCCCATTTCTTTTGCTCGGTCAGGGAGGGCAGGTGGGCTTTCCCGGCTAGCACGCGTGCTGCAGCGACGGCTTGCCATTCGAAGACTTTGAAGGTTAGGCCCGCGCCGACAGCACCAAGAAACACCAAACTCGGATCCCGCTGATGAAACACATGCAGATACAGATCCGGCACGCGGTTATTCCGGGTCGGGATATCAGGCAGAAAAGGGAGAGTCCAGGTGAATCCTGTTCCGAGGATGATGTGGTCGATGTTTGGCACGGAGGTCCCGTCTTCGAAGTGGACGGTTCGCGCGCCGTTGTCGCTTTCGATATGCGAGATTGGTGGTCGTCGTTGGATTTGCGGGTGTTTGAATGCCTCATCGCCGAAATAGACGTTATATCTGCCTCGGACGACGGCGTTGATGGGGGTGTTTGCCGACCCGATCAAACTGACTGCTGTATCGGCTGCTGAGACGGAGGCGCCGACTGTAAGGACATTCTTCCCTTTATACTTCTCCGGCCCCCGGTATTGCTTCGCATGCTCCACACTCTCCGGATATCGCTCCGTGAACTCCTTCAACCCCGGAATGGCGGGCACAAACGGCACCCAATAATGGCCCGACGCGACAACCAACGCATCAAACGACTCCGTCCACCAGTAATCGAGTTTCTCGCCGGCGCGACGCAGCGTGAGGGTCCATTTCCCCGTGCTTTCGTCCTTGATCGCCCGCTCAACCGTCGTGTTGTACTCGACTAGATCCTGGTATCCGTTGCGATTGAACAGCGACTCGATGTACTCTCTTATCACGGTGTGGTGGCGGAATGGCGTATCCGGACCGTGGAGCGCGATGGACTGTTCCGAGCGAGCCGTCGGGATGGGTTCCTGGGAGTATTCCATTGCTGAGGCTTCGACGTTTGTGTGCAGGGTTGGGTAGATGTGGGAGTCAGTGAAGCGGTTGGCGGAGAGCGCGGGGGTGTGACAGGGAAGAGAGGGGGGGATGGCGATGGGGGAGTCGGCGGTTCGACTAGATAGTTGATCAATGTCGAGGGGGTGTTGTTTTTCATTCTGTCGAGAAATCCTGGATGAATTAAATTAGAGCTGGTGATAATTGAGGACATAGGGAATGGAGAATAACGAACCAACAACCCCCCGCTTTCTCCTGTCTCTCGAAGACACGAACAACATCGAATGACTTTTCCTGCATCAGGGCATCAACAGCGATAGCCCCCGACGGGCCAGTGCCGATGACAGCGACAGTTTTGGCCATGATGTTGTCTCAATCAATGCGTGGATGCTGGAGAGAATGTTGAATGTTGATCTGGAGAGACGGTCAGCTCCAGGTTATCTGGATGTAGATCACGCCATCCGATCTCCATCTTGCAACTTCATGATCGGCCAATATATGGTGGATGATTAGACTTACTGGAAAGCTAATTGATTATGCTGATCATGGCTTAATTATGCTGATAAATGATTATTATGTGTTGAATTGTTCCTTGGAATGCATTAAAAGCATCAAATGTACCTGGAAAACACAGCCAATCAGAGTTTTCTCTGCTTGTGATTGGTGGCGTTGTGCACGTGATACGCAAAGTGTTTTGCCATTGGCCAATTGTATCTATACACTTGGCTGGACTATAGATATGCAGTGTGTTAATGACTATAGTATAGGTAGTATCCATACGTCGACACGAAATTCAGCATAGAAATACATCAAATAGCTGAAGACCCCAATCCAGCCAGAGAATCAAATTCCCCCCATCCAGCCAATTCCCTCGGACTCCCATCCATCAACCCATCCATCCACTCCTGCAACGATCCCACGTTCTCAATCCCAAACAGCTGATCCAACCGCATATTCCCCTGATCGATAGCACGATCCTCTCGACAATGGCATGGTGAGTCTTGAGTAGGTAATGGTGATTCTTTTGGTAGCGCTGCTCCCGATTTCTGGCGTACGGCTTTGAGCGCTTCCCGTCGCAGTTCTTCCAGGACGACAACGTAGCGATGGGCGAATGATGAGTTGGTTCCGCATGTTGAGAGCTCCTGTTGAGCTTGTTCTCCGGACTCGAGATAGTGGTGCCAGTTGTCGGAGGAGTCGGACTGGCTGCAGATGACGTGGACGTAGAGGACGACGATGGCGGAGAAGACATAGTAATGTGTGAACTAAATAGTCAGTATACATTAGACAGAGGGAATGGAGAGAATACCCAAAAAGACGGATACATCCGTTTATTAGCACACAATTCTCTAAATATCGCAACAACCCTCGATGCAGCCTCCAAGCACCGCTCAACGCCGGTACGGACAGCAGTCTGTATATCAGCAGATCTCCCAGATGATAACGATGCAAGAATGCGGAATAGAAAAGGCCGATGTAGTAGAATTTTTGCATGTGCAAATGCTAAACTCAGGACCGTGTGTTGTCGTTGATACACCACCATGAGTACATCAGTATTGGCCACATCCAGAAACGAAGCAATGCCTTTTCGCCATTCCTCGAGTTCGGATTCGTGTCGCTCGGTTGCTTGGACTTGGGATTCAAGACTGCCAACACGGATGCCGTAGAGATCTTTGAGGATTCCGCTGATTATTTTGGAAAGTCTGCTAGTTACTTGGGATGAACCATAGCAGATATTGTCTGACTTACTTGGCGTGATACACCGGAGCAAGCATGATACTTTGCCCTTTAGATGTCCTAGGAAGAATGCGACTTTGCATAATCTGGCTGTCATTGGCACAAACCGGGAGTTCCTAAACAACATTAGCCTTGGATCAAGTCACCAGAAAACAACCCACCTGATCAATATCTTCATCGTGAAAGATCTTCGGTCGTCCCAGCGCTGCACTCAGATAATTATCCAGACTGTATGCACACCAGAATACCCTCTTCCGACACTCTTGCTCGATATAATCCACTCCCCTCTCCCGTCTCCGTCGTCGATGAAGCCCTATAGCCAGGGCCAATCGAGCTGTAGTGCCAAACAAACTCCAGCAATGGTTGATTCGTGACTCTGATAAAAGATAGAAACACTGCATCAGACGTGCTTGTATACTGGTTAACCGTACCGGACCGGTTTCGGCTGCGAGATGGGATTCAGAAGCGCCAAAGTAAATAGTACTACATGTAGATTGATCTGATTAGCAATTATCATCAAGTCTCAAGTGAAGCATACCTATCCACACATCCACCTATCGCATCATTATCAAGAAGGTATTGTTTGGCCTGCGCCATGACCATAAGCAACAACGCCCTTGTCTCTCGAGCCCCTCGCTCTAGCGATCCAGCACCACGTCGATACACACTCGCATACATCCCATCCAGCCACGCCTTCACGGTAGGCTGATGCAGAAACCGATGCGTGGGAAAAGCAAAGTCAAAATACCGGTCGACAAGGGCATCAGCTTCATCCTTGGGTGGCAGGACAAGCATCGACGCATCTCCATATTCCGACAACGGGGCATCCCCAAAGTTGAAGATGGGCGTGTCTTCAGAGAAAGTCACATTCTCATGGAGTCGTTTCTGGACTCGAATCAGAAATGACGCACCAGACGCCGGACCAACATAGTGGCCTTCTTGGTCTGTCTGAGCGGGCTCAGGCGAGTGACTAGATGAGAACTGCCGTGGTTCTTCTTCGTTCTGGATCTCCGTTTCTGGATCTGGATGCTCAGAAATACAATCCGACCTGGCTGTGTCGATGTTGACGATGCTGGATTCCGCCTCGACGTCAGTGTTGGGGGGAGATTGCAGAGGGAGAGGCTGGGAGGGATTCAGCGGGGGGATCGCAGGCAGTTTGCCCCGCGTGTAGCCCGCGTTGTACTGGCAGCAGTCGTGCGATCGCAGACACGGCGCGCAGGGGATCGTCCCTGAACAGCGCAGTTTCTTTCTTTTCCGGGTTAGGCGATGATGACTTCGTTGGGGTTGTATACATACCTCTTGCAGACATCGCAGGCTCGAGTGACGCGGATGCGAGCATTGCTGGAACGACGACGTTTGGGGGGCGGCTCATCCATATCAATCTCGATCATCAATAATAATTTAAGATAGGATAAGCAATAGTATAGACAATGATGGCTGTAAATATCCCGATACCCCGCAAGGTGAAGCTATATCCATTTCCGATCCTCGGATATCTTCATCACACCGGAAAAGAACCCGATATATCCACGAGAATAAATACCACTCTACGATCACTATCACGAACAATAGACAAGAATCAACATCACAATGTCCGTCAAAGCGTCATACACACTCAAATCCGGCTATTCCATGCCTGCCATCGGCCTGGGAACCTGGCAGTCCCAGCCGAACCAGGTCAAAGACGCCGTTTGCGCTGCGCTGAAATGCGGATATCGACACATTGACGCTGCGTCGGTTTATGGGAATGAAAGGGAAGTTGGCGATGGCATCAAGGTGTCTGGTGTTGCAAGAGATGAGATTTTCGTATGTTCTTTCTCCCTTTGAAGAGGTAGATATTTACAGACCAGATTACCGGTAAATTGTGGAATACAGACCACCATCCAGAGAATGTTGAAGACGCTCTGGATCGTACCTTGAGAGATCTTCAAACTGACTATCTGGACTTGTATCTGGTTAGTTTCATTAACTGGATATATTATATCAAACTGACAGTATAGATCCACTGGCCTGTGGCATTCAGCCACTCCACAACCACCATCCAGCCCATCAACGCAGAAACAGGCCTGATTGACGTCGTCGATGTCCCTATACAAGACACCTGGAGGGCAATGGAGGCTCTGGTAGAGAAAGGAAAAGTGCGCACAATCGGAGTGAGCAACTTTACCAGACGAAAGATCGAAGAAGTGATCAAGACGTATGCAATTGTCCTACTGTCCATGGCTTGTGCTGATATCAGATAGAGCCAAAATACTCCCAGCAGTCAATCAAATCGAGGCTCATCCGTATCTTCAACAGAGAGATTTGCTCGAATGGTCTAAACAGCAGGTTAGTTGATGTCCAGGATGATAATGATTGGTAAACTGACAATAAAGGGAATCATCATCGAAGCATATTCGCCGCTGGGAAACAACATCTACAATATTCCTCGGTATGTATCACTTTCCCTCAGATACCATCCCAAGTATTAATCATAAACAGTGCCGTCGACGATCCGACCGTGATGAAAATCGCAGAATCGCTCGGGAGAACACCAGCCCAGGTTCTCATCAGTTGGGCTCTTCAGCGTGGAACCATCGTGCTGCCCAAGTCTGTCACACCTGAGCGTATTCAGAGTAATCTCGAAGGTATGCATGTTTTATCCCATTACTCCGAAGTGGAGATCTAACGTATATGATAAGCATTCGTCCTTCCTGATGATGCGTTCGAGGCTATCCAGGCCCTTGAACGACACCAGCGGATGAACTTCCCGGCCAGACTGGGCGTGGATATCTTTGGCGAAGTTGGAGAGGAGAGTGCGAAGAGGAGTGCGAGGGAATGGGCTGAGCAGCAGAAGTTGAAGAATTAATTGGATTAACAGATAGATTGTGTCGCTATGTATACTCGCTGTACTCTGAATAGACCAGATAGAGGATTGTGAGTGGACGCCAGATTCATTCAGAATAGTCTTTGTGGTTATATAAGGCCTCATGATATCAGAAGTAAAAGTGGACAATATACTATACCATGTCAGATACTTGTGGCATCAAATGGAAAACATCAAACAACTACTTTGCTGTAAGTTGGATAATCCGAGGTATACTAACATTGAGTTCATTCAACCCTAACAACTATGCCGAGGTCAGTATACTAATATGCATAGAAATTAATCGCTTCAGAGTTCGTCGCCCGAATCTTTCGATTCTCCCGAATGAGAATCACCCTCATGAGCCACGCCACAATCACCACTCCCGCCGAGAACCCAATGCTGCAGTACATCGCCATCGCAAACCGCGGTGCATCTGAATCTGGCCACAGATACGGTGTGTACACACTGGCCAAATTTCCCAGGGTATTCGTGATTGCGATCGCCACCGCCTTTTTCTCATCCGTTTGGCCCAACGTTGCTGCCACCCAGGCGATGTTGATGTTGTTGACCCCGTATGTGGCACCGACAAAGAGAATCATGGCAAAATAGCGCGCTCCAATGCTTGACGTTCCACAGCCGACCGCGAATCCGACGATGGCCAGGGCTTTGGAGATGGTTATATGCCAGGTCCGTTCGTTGAAGCGGCCCGAGGACCAGGAAACGGCAATGGAGGTGAATGTGGCGACCAGGTATGGTGGACATGTTAATACGAGCGTGATAGTGGAATCGAATCCAAGGGTTTTCACCACAGTAGG
This sequence comes from Aspergillus wentii DTO 134E9, assembly GCF_001890725.1. NCBI lineage: Eukaryota > Fungi > Ascomycota > Eurotiomycetes > Eurotiales > Aspergillaceae > Aspergillus > Aspergillus wentii. The sequence continues at coordinate 597,017 of NW_024467836.1, read as the reverse complement.
CATGAAATTCTTGAATCCATTCGCCGACAGATGCAGATTGCACATCAGGGCAAAGACCCAGGTGCGGTAGTCCATGCAGGCTTCTCGAAGGCCAGTCCAGGTGCTCGTTCCATCTTGTTTCTCCGTGGTGTCGCGTGCGATACGTTCGTGGGCAAGAACTCGTTCTTCCTGATTCAGCCAGGGTGTTTGGAGTGGAGAGTTAGGCAGCAAGAAGAAAGCGACAGCAGCGACGCCAACAGTGATCACGCCTTGGATGAGGAATAGCCACCGCCATCCAGCTAGTCCATGCGATCCATCTAGCCCGGCAAAGACACCAGCGGCTATGAGACCGGAAAACGCACTTGCTAACATGTTGCCTGTATAAAGGATCGCCATTCGGGTAGTCACCTCCTTTCTATTGTAGAACTGGCTGATCATGAAAAGCGCACCGGGGTAAAATGGAGATTCCACAATCCCAAGTACCAGACGGCAAACGAGCAGACCATGATAGTCCTTGACTAGGCAGTTGAGAGTAGAGACGATTGCCCACGCCATCATGAACCCGGACATATACCAGGCGGGTCGGACTCGGTTCAGCAGCATATTTGATGGTACTTGGCCAAGTAAATAACTAATATCATCTATTAGTCTTGCAAATGACTCAAAGAGAATAAATCCTGCATACCCAACGAATAGAATGCTAACACAGGTATTATACTGCGTCCCCTGCAAGTTCAGATCTTCGGACAAACTGTTGAGCTTGCCATTGACCATCGCATTCCGGTCCAGGAAGTTGAGAAAATACATGAGCCAAAGAATGGGCTATAGCCTGTCAGTCCCATCTCATATAGTGGAGCTGCAGAAATACGGCACCATCATGTAAATATCAATCTTCCTCACCAGCGCTATCTCTTTGGGATCCGTCTTAGTTGTGGACCCAAATTTGTCATATTTCTGAGTGGGCTTCAAGATTTCATCGCCCTGCTCAACGTGCTCGATATGCTGGTCATTCCGCTTGTCCGTTTCTTTCAATGTTGGATCCATGGTGGTAATGTGAATGCTCCAGTCTGGTGGAGAACACTTAGCAGACGTTTTTTTTTCTAAAGGCTTGCATCGATCGTAGCATTGCAGGCCTCATATAGACATCCCACCCGGCGCCAAGCCATTCCGTCCTGCATCGGAAAAGCTCAATCTACAATATACATACAAAATTCCCCGTGGGGAAGATGGTGCACTGTGCCCTTTCGAGTAAATCCGGGGTACCCAAGCTCGTAGATGCGGGGGTGCCCAGAGTCTGTTCCCGGCATTCTTGGGAGACAAGACACCTAGACGAGGCTTGGCCATGGTTGTTTGTGGTTGATGATATGAGGAGTAGGTGGTGTCGGATAAACAACAGGTCTCAGTCTTATCCGGGACAGTGGCAGATATCCGAGACCATACGCCTTTGGGGGAAAACACACGTCTTATTCGAGATCGGGACTTGGATTAAGTCCACTCATCCAAACTGGAAAAGCGAAACGTCAATTAGGCATCGAGGCATTCATTCAGATTTTGAGGTACACGATATGATTCAGAAAAGGAGGACAGGCTCAAAAGCATTCAACGAGGTCCTTCCTGGAAAGAGAAAATACGATAAGCCAACTAACTGATAATGTTATTTAGGGAGAAAAGGTCCAACCATATCGAAAAGACATGTCCAGTATGGAAATAATAATTTTGAAGAGAAGAGCCCAGATTTAGATGGTATTGTTTCGGCAACCTCGACCTCTACATCATCCATGACCGTATCCACGGGGCGAAGCCGATCGTTGTTCGCCTCTCTCCGCGTCAAAGAGGACTTTGAAACGCTCCTCTTTGGGGGCATGGCGAGAATCCCAACCATAAACCACATCTACAGCACAAGGGGCTGTGTACAATTATGATATGGTGTTGCAGATAACGCTCAATGTCCATATGGCGTGCGAAAAGCGATCGATACCTTTTGTTAGTCCAAGGGAAAAGCTCTTTCACAAAATCATTGTGTGCAACTCAAAAGGATAGAGATTGCACGCTCTCTACAGCATCCGCGTGGGATATGGGTGGTATCCGTATCATCTGAGTCTCAACCATTGCAGACTGTGTTTGCGTGATTGTTCGAGGTAATGAAGATGATGAGCTATGGCAAAAGTTCCCTCAGTGAGTCATTACTCGAATGTGCTGAGGGGTAAGCCTCTGAAACGAAATCAGATTGTGCAATTGAATATTCCTTCGAGTCGTGCAGCCATGTGCGGCTGAGCCATATAATCCTATTTGCTATCTTTCAAGGCCTGGAAATATCTCGCTCCACCACTGACGTGCATGATGGTCCAGGTGGCAAAAGATTGCGCGGTGATTTCATCGGATGATATTCGGAAGACTGCCCGGCGTTGGAGACTGCGGGGTGCGAGAGGCTCCTTGTTGTCGTATATTTCCCCTCAATGTCGAGATTGGGACAGCATCTATCGGTGTCCAGTGGCGATTCCCATCAATACCTGTTGTGAGTTGGCAAAGGAATCAAATCCCCAACTGATTTGGGGCGGAAGACGTGTCACTTGTTTCAGGTTATGCCTATGTGCATTAACCATGAGTGAAGGAAGAACTGAGTTCCACACAAAGGATCATGGTATCGGCATATGGAATAGCATAAGCCTGTTTTTCTGGTTCTAATTCGTTCTGGAAAAAGACCTCATCGCTCGAGAAGCATACTTAACTTTTATTCTGGTGGTGAATGCATCATCCTCAGTCAACTCACGCAAGCACTGTCGGGTTCAGGTTGCGAGGTCTCAAAATTGGTCTTTCGAAAAACCAGGGAATCTGTTGTAGATATCCAACCGTAATGCATTAAAAGGCCCGACGTCAGATATCTACAGGTGGTTCGCACGTGGGGGGCCTTGGCTGCAAACGGTGGCGATGATCGTTACGCAGTTCCGCAATTTTGCCGACTTGGACGGCACCGCTCGACTCATGTATCAAGACTCGAAAAAATGGCTCGCCCTAAAGGGAAATCCGGTTCACCTCGGCAAATGGCGAGCGAAGCCTATGTAGGATGAATTGAGCCATGGGAAGCATCTATTCAGCCTTTCCGGGCTGGTATGTAATATGTAGCCTCTTACCAGAATGAGGCAATATCCAGGAACTTGTTGGCCAATGCTTATGCTGATCTGATAAGGTCTCTACCAGCAGGTGAGTTCGGCAGATCCATTTACTACTTTGATAGGGCGCAATATACAGTATGTGCCGTTCGCGTTCCTTGATCGTCGTGTCTTCTGAGAGCAAAAGGTTGAAATGAGACTTCGGGACTCGACCGACGTCAAGAGGGGAACTTCGGAATTTCCGTAGCAAGACGCAATTCATCACCATGCATATCCTTGAATGAGTGCATAGGATGCCTGACATCTACGCATGGCCGTGGGGCCAACTTGCATCTGGCTTGACATGACAATATCGAGAATAACATTTCGTGATCTCAATATCACCATCCAGCAATACATAGCAAAGCTCTCTATTAGGAAAGCGAGAGTGATCTGAGTTCGATCGTCACATCTCCAAGGTATTTGTGTTTGAGGTTAAACTGCGGAAGAATCTTCTAGAGTCCAGCGTAAAGTTAGGAACTTTCGGGTAACAGATACGCAGAAAATGCCGTAGACCGACAGTAAACAGAATATGGTGAGTGTATTCGTGTATAATTCCTGCTCAAAAATGCGGCTATTGACTGCTCATGGTCGTTGCCGTCCGGAACAGGAACAGGCCTGTTGGCAAAAGTCTATGTGCGCAAACCATCATCCTAGTATCAATTCGAGTACTAGAACACGGCATAAAGCGTATAGAGACGCGTATACTGTGATAGCACGGAGTTCTCCGTAGGTCAGAACGCATGTCCACAATGTCACAAAATTCAGAAAAGCAGCATCGATCGTCTATCGCAGTCATGGCGATCGAGCATGGCATCAAGACAGCATACTGCGTAGGAGCAGATGCGCCAAGGAATCAATCTGTATGGAGTTTGATACCAGCCATCGTCATCCGTGGAGGATATGAGATCACCAGATGAGAAAAAGGATTCGAGACAAGATTGTTGGAGAGGTGTGGGAGGTTGAGTCCAGATGTTGACGCGTTGTTCGAGAAAGGCTGGCGGTGTTCTTTTCTGCCTCAGGTGTCCACTGCGCCCATCCTCGTCTTCCTCTTCCTCTCTTTTCCCCTCAGTCGTCGTGTTTCACCCATCGGTATCTCCAACTGAATGGGGAAAGCATCATATCTGGTGGCAATTATCGTCATCTCGCATCCAGGGATCTATCCTTCATGCGTTTTCCCCATTTTTGAAGCATTCTCTTTGCTGGGCTGATGCATCGGCCAGAATGCCAAATCCGGCGACAGCGACGATCGATCCATAAATTCTCCCCTGGTTTGGGGAGTGATCATCACTATGCTTGGAAGGGATCGCCGGGTATCCAACAGCCTAATCCACGGGCCTTCGTTAAACTTTGACTGCAAGGTACCGACACGTCCGGTCTAACAGCACTCAAACCACCAGTGTTTCCATCTCTTCCGGTCCCTCGGGGCTCCGGCCTGCGAAGCCATATCCCTCCTGCCCTGAGGGCCTGGGTCAATGGCAAAAGAGTTGGTGGAATCCCCAGTTTATTCGTGGCCAAAAGCTGATCCGGTACAGAAAAAGTCCGGGCGCTCGACTCTCCAACGGCGACGGTGACCGAGCCACCGACCAACATGTTGTTGGTGTGTCGATCAAAGGGTCTATACTAGCGTTCTGATTGGATACTGATAATCATTCAGCGGATTAGGACTCCGCACGATTTCTGAAGCAGTCAGGACCTGGATGTCTGAAGTTTGGGGATTTGAAGCATAGCCGGATAACGATATTCGAACGGTCTCGAATAATCAATGGCGAATTCCTCGAGCTGTGAAGCGCTAAACAGCACTGAAAGACGTTATTGTCGATTATTATCGTCGCGCCACGCTGTACTCCCTGAGTGTAGTAATCTAGTCACTGAATAATTGAACTAATCGAGAAGTAGGATAGAATAGGTGACTTTCAGGGACGAAAACAAGCAACTTGGTCCTGTGGTTCAGACCCAAATTCCCACCTCTACCAAACATCCCATCCAGGGTATACACGCTCTTTCTGTTTCAACGTGGAGGATCGCTGCACCTAAAGTTTGTACCTGCGGCCGTTAACCGAGTGTCGATACCTTCCTTGGACAGTTGCGACTTGGGAACTCCTGGCAGCGGTTTTGGGTGCAGGTCTAATCTCCCACGGCTCAACCATGACCCGCTGAATCTGTCGACCAGACGAACCTGTGAATGCCATGCTAATCAGGATCGACCAGCATCCTTCCCTGAGAAGTGACAAACCTCCGAGGTGTGGGATTGCGCTGAATGGTGTGATAGACATGACGATCTTAAGTGCCATGCCTTAATCGCTATTCTCTACTTGATCCTTACTCCTATAAAGAGCCCTCGAATTCCTCTGGAAACTGTTCTATCCAACAATCAAGCTTGTGTGCTTCTTTAACATCCAAGCACTTTCTTTTCCATACACCCTCGCAGATTACTTTCTCCAGTCACTCTTTGACTAGCGAATCTTCACAATGAAATACAGCACCGCCGCCACTCTGGGCTTCGTGAGCTACGCTCTCGCCGCACCCACTCCCGCCGAAAAGCGTCAGGGTCTCGACCTGCCATTCTCTCTGCCGTTCTCCATCCCAACTGAGCTCCCAACCGGCCTCCCCAGCTTGTCGCTGCCATTCCCTATCCCGACTGGCTTGCCGTTCAAGCGCGAGGAAGAGGGTCTCCCGTTCCCTATTCCTACCGAGCTCCCGTCCGGTCTCCCTAGCTTGTCGCTGCCATTCCCTCTGCCTACCGGTCTGCCTTTTGAGAAGCGCGAGGAGGAGGGTCTCCCATTCCCTCTTCCAACTGAGCTCCCATCCGGCCTCCCGAGCCTGTCGCTGCCATTCCCTCTGCCTACCGGTTTGCCGTTCAAGCGCGAGGAGGAGGGTCTCCCGTTCCCTATTCCTACCGAGCTCCCGTCCGGTCTCCCCAGCTTGTCGCTGCCATTCCCTCTGCCTACCGGTCTGCCTTTCGAGAAGCGTGAGGAGGAGGGTCTCCCATTCCCCCTCCCCACTGACCTGCCTATCCCATCTGGTCTTCCCAGCCTGTCGCTGCCTTTCCCTATCCCAACCGGCTTGCCGTTCAAGCGCGAGGAGGAGGGTCTCCCGTTCCCAATTCCTACTGACCTGCCTATTCCATCTGGTCTTCCCAGCCTGTCTCTGCCATTCCCTCTGCCTACCGGTCTGCCTTTTGAGAAGCGCGAGGAGGAGGGTCTCCCGTTCCCCCTCCCCACTGACCTGCCTATCCCATCCGGTCTCCCCAGCTTGTCGCTCCCATTCCCTCTGCCCACTGGTCTCCCATTCGCCAAGCGCCAGGGAGCCTCTGAGCCTCCTTTCCCTCTCCCCTCGGGCTTCCCCGCCCCTGGACCCGTCCCCACCGGCGGATTCCCTAGCGGATTCCCCGTTTCGGGACTCCCCACCCCCTCTGGCTCTCCCGTCCCCTTCTCTGCTTAAACGAGCTTAAGTGTTGAATGACGACATGCCATCTTTGGAGAAATCAAATGCGAAGAAAATGAAGCAGCCAGGAGCTACTTCAAGGGTGGATTTGGATGATACGATTGGATGTTTCTATTTTGTGTCGATTGGATAGATTGGCTTATTTTTATTAAAGAATCTGCAGTATTCTTAAGTTTATATGCCGTGCCTATTGTAAATACGTAGCTTAATCTGGAAGTAAACACAGCTGGTGCTGTATACAATTCTCTTAAAGCCAAGCCCACCTTTGCAATGAACTAGATATAGCAGAATGGATGCACCGACCATAACTATAACCAAATATATCAAGTTTCAATTGTGAATCTGCTTTTACAGCACGGAGCCGTCGACGATGGCAGACAGTGCTGCACCATCGATGATCTGGAAGCAGGGCCGAGGTCAGTTTTTTTTATGATTTGTTCAACGTCTTCTATAGCTCTACCTTGGCTTGACATAGTCTTTCGGGTATAAAATCACTTGATGCAGTTTTATGTAGCTTCATCTGGTATAATCGTTGATCATTTTCGACACAGAAATGTTGCACGTACTGTATGCAGTTCTATCTAGTAAAAAATAGACAACCCTTTCAAGGTCAGACCCACAGTTATAGATATAGAAAAATGGAATAGACCTTTATAGCTATAGCCAAATACTGTACTAAACACCATACTAAAACCCACACCACCAAAACGTCCCATGTATATACTAATATCTAACTACAAACATCCAAAACCGCCACCGTAGGATCATGATCCGACACTTGCTCCGCCGACCCAACCCACGTATTAACATGCACATGCTCCATCCTCGCCTTCTCGTTCCCCAACGCCTCACTCACAAACATATGATCCAACTGCTGACAGTTTGCATCGTACAGGTACGTGTAGCGCTCCGTAGATGGTGTTCCGACTACATCGTCGAGATCTTTCAGTCCAGATTTTGCCTGAAGGGTTTGCAGGGGCGGCGCAAAGGCGAATTCGTTAAAGTCGCCTGATATGAGGATCTTCGCGTCTGGGGATGTGGCGAGGAGGGTTGATGTGAAGTTCTTTGCGTTCTTTAGTTAGCTTGATGTATGTTTCCAATGGAGAGGGGAGGGACATACAGCAACAACCTCCGCCTGCTCCGTCCGTTTCTCAACACCCTTGTTAACAGGCGGTCTCGCATCACCCTCAATCGACGAACTGCCCCCTTTACTCGTAAGATGCACATTAATCGTGAAAAACACATTCTTCCCACCATCACCAACCGTCTCCCACGCCGCGGCGAGCGGTTTCCGAGTCGACTCCCACGCCTCGTTACCTGGATCGATCAGGCCCGGGTTGAATTTGAGTTCGGGGCCGGGGAGGACGTCGTTGGCGTCGCTGTTTGAGCCAGGGTTCGGGTTGTGTAGTTGGATAACGGTTGGATCGTAGAGGTAGGCAACGCGGATGTTGCCGCCTGGTTGGCCGCCGTCGTGGTCGTTTATGGGGGGGATGTCGGTGAAGGTGTAGTTGCGGCCGTTGCGGGATTGGATTTCGTTGGTTAGGGTAGTCAGTGTTTTGTTTGATGAGGTTACTTTTCTTCTGTTAGCTATCCCGGCATATGTATGTAGTAGAGGTGGAGATAGATAGTACTCACCTCCATCATCAGTCGGCCCATCATCATCCTGAATCTCCTGCAAAAACACCAAAACCGGGCTCTTCAGATACTCCACAATATGCGCCGCAACCTTGGGCAGATGCTTAGAATCCGGCGCCAGATTCTCCACATTATACGACCCAATTGACAGCGCAGTGCAAGTCTCATCCGAGACGAGTGTTGTAGGTGCTGCTTCTGTCCCATTTGACCCGGTCACGTTCAGCGCTGTCAGTGGGAGGAGAGTATAATACCCATACGCCTGGGTGATGATGCCTGTGATGTTGGACAGTGTATCGCCGAGTTTGGAGTCGGTGGGATTCTTAGTCCCATCTAGGGGGGAGCCGATTATGATTGCTTCGGGGTTGGAGTCTGCTGTCTGTTAGAACCATCAATTATGATGAAGATGAAAGAAAAGAAAGGCAAACCATCAGCTCTCATCGTCAACCCACCTCTCCCATTCCCCCCGGACACCCCCCAATCCCCAACAACCCAGGTATCCCCATACCGATTCGGAGTACTTATCACCCTCGCCCCAGAAACACTCACCAACTCCCCACTCAGACTCTCCCAAAAATCCATTCCATACTTTCCCGGTTCCAAGATCGGATTCTGGCTCGAAATCTGGCTAACATTATTCGGTACGCTGAGCACACCGTCCTCGCCCACATCCAGCGCCGAGAATGCCTCCGTCGGCGGACTTAATCCATCCTTACCGAGGACAAGCGGGGATACAGTATTCGAGGTGGATTTGACGGTAATCTCAGACGGCGATGTTAGTTCCGTTAGGTAGCTGTACGCAGACGAAGAGCGGTATTCCGAGACTCTAGCTGAGAGGGAGATGATGTCGCCGACGCTGACTTGGGAGATGGCGGAGGTGGAGTAGACGTAGATGGATTCGGAGGTGCGAGGATCGTTGTCGGGGTCTGTGGAGCGGATGTAGAAGCCATTGGGGCCTGTGGCTGTGACGAGACCGGCGATGTTGGAGATGGTGCTGTCGGCGTGGGGGGAGAGGAAGCGGTTGCTGTTTATTTCGCTGATTGTGAGGGATGATGCGGTGGGGAGGAGAGAGAGGAGGGTGAGGGGTTTCATTTTTGTATTTTCTGTATGTGTATGTGTATGAGGAATTGAGGATGAGGGGGTTGAAGATAAAAAGATGAGGGGATTTATAAGAATGATACGAACCAGTCACAACAAGCAATCGCACCCACGTTGAAGCCAAGTCTGCTAATTAATTAATGTTACATCGGCTGTACATCTTCTGGGTCCAGCTGATAAGGAAATCATAAAATGTATCAGAAAGAATGGATTGGATATTAAATGCTAAGCTAAGTCACAACAATCTGCCTAAGTAAACACATCCGTCGCATATCTCTCCTTCGTCTTCAGCCCATCCAGGAACGTCTCCGCTGCTGTCTCTTCATCTTCTTCTGGAACTGGCTCGCCTCTCTCCCTCATTTGCTCATGGACTTCCCGACGCCTCTCCACGTACATCGTCTTGCAGGCGTCTCGCACGGCGTTACCCACACCGGTACTACCACAGACATAGACCCGTCCACCCTGGTCGAACAAGTCGACTAGCTCCCGACGGTCTTCCAGCATGCGATCTTGGACATATTGGCCCTTACTGCCGTCGGCCGGTCGGCTGTACGTCCATCGGACTTCCACAGCACCCTGTTTCTCCCATTCGGCCAGCTCCGCTGCGTGGACATCATCCTTGCCCTGTGTCCGACAGCCAGCGTATAAGATAGCTCTGGCGGGCTTTTCCGATTCCGGCAGCTCCTCATCGGAGTTCAGCGAACTGCGTCTTCCCCGGATCTTCTCAGCGCGGTCCATGACGAAGCCGCGGAAGGGTGCCAGTCCGCTACCTGCGCAAGCCATGATCATGGGAGTCTTGATGTCAGTGGGTGGCTTGAAGCCTGTGTGCGAGGCACGAACTGTGATTTGAGCACGTTCGCCTTCGTGGAGCTCTGACAGGTAGTTCGAGGCGACACCCAAATATTCTTCTTCCTTGGCCTGCTCGCTCGATGGCAAGGACTCTGCCGCGAGGGATGGCGCGTTGAGGACACCAAAGGTGATCGAGCATTCGGATGGGTCGGCCAAGGGAGAGGAGGAGATGGAGTACTGACGCACACGCATCGGTGGCAGCATGGCGAGGAAGTCGCCAATCGGCAGCTTGACGGTCGGGTACCGCATCAAAAGATCAAGAGGACTCAATCGTTTCTTAACAATCTCCTCGGTAAACCGACTAGGGCTTGAAGCGAAGAAGCGGATCTCTGCTTGCGCCTCGGCATCCGTAACAGCTGCATCGGCAATGAGATTCAGATCACGCTTGGATGCAGGCTGAGAGAGTTCCACGTATGTCGAAAGTAAATCGAAAGCAGAGACGGGAGTATCCAGGGGAATAGATGAGGACGCTGCCTTAGAAGCCTTCTGGATCTTAAGCACAGCATCCCACGGAAGCTCGAAGCGACGCATTGCGCGACGAACAACGCTGCTTGGGTTCACGGGCAAAACCGCAAGATAATCACCGCATTGGTAGGTCATGTCAGAGGGGAGCTTGAACCGAATCATGCGCTTGGCAGGAACTCCCGGTCCAGAGAGCAGTTTGTTCTCAAGGACATATCCTTCCTGCAACTTAAGACCCAAGATCGAGGCCCGAGATCCGGTGCTGACTTCGACTTGCAGAGCCGATTTCGACTGGCCCTGTGCCGGTTGAGCGCTACCAAACTTGGAGGAAATGGCAGGCCAGAAAGCAGACTCGCCCCAACTATCAAAGTTGGTAAACATGTCCGAGTTGGCTGCATCGGCCAATCCCATCTCACACAGTCTAGTTCCTCCATGCTCTTCACTAAGCTCGTTGACGGCCTTGGGAATCCGGTGGAAGGTAGCATGCCAATCGTCTAATCATAAAGGTAAGTAAATGCTCTTCAAGGTGGTAAGGCAAACTCACGGTGACCGCATCCAAAAACAGCGTAATTGACACCCTCCAATTCCTTGCCCTTCAGATCACTAAGCCACTCGAAGAAATGCGCCGCATTGTCTGGCGGCTGTCCCTCGTACGAGGCTGTGATAAAAACGACTGGATCGTTCTTGGGCAAATTCTGGAACGCAGAGTCCAACGATTTGATCTCCGCCGCATATCCATATCCGATAGCATCATCAGCAAGTCTCCGAGCAAAAGCTTCGCAGGTTCCCGTATTGCTACCGAAGAAAATGTGCATTGGCTTAGTCTCTCCCGGCGGAGGAGCAACCTTCGGCTTGCGTTCCCTGCTAGCCGGCCCCGAGCTCTCGGGCGCCTCTCCACTGCTGCTCAACAACGTCCCCAATTTAACCGCATCCAGACCATCTCGCAGAGTGGCTCTGATCTGGAAATCCTTGGGCTTGATCGTCAGCGTCTGCTTAAGTCGAAGGTCGTAGCTGGGATCATCCATCTGGAAGTTGAAATTCTGCAGCAAAATCGCCACCACCAGCAGAGCTTCCTGCCAGGCGAATGGGCGGCCGATACATCCGCGCATTCCATTTCCGAATGGCTTCCATGCGTTCTTGGGCAGCTTGTCGAAGTTCTCGTCGAGCATTCGTTCCGGTTTGAATTCTTCTGCGTCGGGTCCGTATACTTGAGGATCCCGCTGCATCTTGCCTAGAAGGACCACAATCGGCTCGTCTTCATTCAGGACGTACTTTCCATTTCCGAGTGTCACTGGGCTCTCCTTGTTCTTCTCGGGATGGGCGTGGAATGCGATTGCAGGGGCGGTCGGTCGAAGACGCAGTGTCTCTCGCATGACCGCGGTGATGTATGGCAGTTTCGACATGTCATCCACTGTAATCTTCCGACGCCCAATGACTGTGTCCACCTCTTCTTGTGCCTTTTTGTATGCATGAGGTGTCTTGAGTAAGTAGTAGAACAAAAATGAAAGCATTCCAGAAGTAGTCTCATGACCTGTATACAGTTAGCTATAAGATCACATGGAGTGATGCGTAAGTAGACATACCAGCAATCAAAAATGTAATCATGTTATCGATAATAGAATCCTCTGTCATCCCCTGACCTGTCTGAGGATCCCGGCCCAAAATCAGAGCATTGAGGAGATCTTTCTTGTCTTCGGGGTTATTCTTCCGCGAGTCGACCAATTCCTGCGACAGATTTCGAAGATAAGTAATGTCGTTCCAGTATTTCGTATTCTCGCTTGTCGGCAAGTTGTTAAGTAGTGCTGGTCGGCGAGCCCGGTCGCCAGAGCTCTGCAAGAGACCAACCATCGCCTCGACAAATGGGTGCATTTCGTCATGGTAGAAGGAGTTGAAACGAGTACCCATCGAGCAGAGGGCAATGGTGTCCAAGGTAAGACGGGTGAAGTCGTCGGTAACCACGAGGGGAGTTTTGGGGCCCAGTCGTGCCCATTTCATGACAAGCTGGGTAGCAATATCGTACATTTCTGCATTGACAATTAGAATAACCGCCACGCATCCTGGTATGAACATGAATCCTTACCATCAAACATGCCCCGAATCGAGAGCGGTCCAAAAGCTGGAACCAACACTCGATGGGCGATGGCCCAATTCTCCTCTCCGGGGTAGTTCGCTGTGAACAAACCATCGTGGATACCGTTGCGAATTTCCCTCAAGCCAGCTGTGACTGCTTTTGTGAATCTTGACTCGTCGCAAACCTCGTCGACGAGCTCGTGGGAGCTGATAAATGTTCTGGGGGCACCAAGGGTGGTCAATCGATAGATGGAACCTTGTGTTGAGAGATGTCAGTAAGTGATGACGCATGCGGGGTATACAACGTAGCGGTGGAAGGGAGGTAAGGCACAAAGAAAAGGAACAAAAAAAAAAAAAAGAACACACCATAGTTCTCTGCCATTAGCTCCAAACTGTTTAATGGCACATCGCTGTCAATGTCATAGATATTTCCCAGCAATGGAACCCCCCTGGGCCCTGGGATGGGAATCTGTTGTGTTGCGCTCATAGTTGGGTGTGCCTTTGCAGGCGCGTATATAGTCTGATCAGCAAGATAGCAAATCGGTGAATCTCGGCTAGATAGAAACGGTGATATATAATGAAGAAGATGATTTAAATTTCAATGGAATTGGAAAATATGGTCAAAGACGATGAGGGGCAACGAGGTATATAAAGCAACGATGATAATCGCTCGACTGCCATTCGTGTTGCTGTTCATCGATCGGCGAGACCGACTCACGTGAGGATCATCGATCGAAATGCCTCGGAGGGAAATGCCCAGGTCGAATAATCAGACGGTCGCAGCATTCCAAAGGACTTCGAGAAGGTCATAATTAGTGCATAAAGTCCGAATGACAGCTGCCAGTGCATAGACATCTCGGTCGGGTTCCCTGATTTAACGCAGAACCAACGGTGCGATGAAGACGGAGATTAAGAATAGCACGCCGGTGGATATCTCGAACGGCCCAGCTTCCCGACACGGCATATCGGAGAATCAATGCCTCGGCATTTTTCGATGGCGAGGTTGAGGCCGCTGGATTTATGCAGTGGCAGTGCAAATAAAGCGATATTGTGTTGTTTCGGTGGTTTTTGCTGCATGCAGGTGGATATTTGTACATAATACCCCTGAAGGTGAGTTAATTTTCACCTCCTGTCGTAGCAAGGACTGTATATAAGTGGCCGGTCCTTGAATCAACGCCAACTTGGATGGCAGAGCTGCAGTACAGGACTGCAGATCAAGAGAATTCATATATTCAATCAAGAAAATCGCCAATCTCCCAAATAGTAGTAAATGTCCAGAGTAAATGTCCAGAGAATAGATTATACAAAATAAGTGGCCAAGCGGCCAAAAAAGGAACATTGACACCAAAGAACGCGGTTGGTATATACAAAGACAAAGTATCAACATAACCAAAAAGAAATGGTCGGAAACAGACAGATTTCATGAATGAATCAGGGAGCCCATCGCCCCACGGACGCCAGATAACCGAAGTTTGAGTTTAATATATGTAAATCGCGGCGATCCCCGAGCCATATCGGCCTGCCGAACGGCGCGAGGATGGCTTCTCATAATCAATCCCCGGAAACGTATGTGCAGATAGGGCCGACTGTTTGCGTGTTGTCGAATGGGACTGGGTATTTGTTCTGATTCTGTTTTGTATGCACAAGATGATTTTCTATTACGGGTTGGTCTATTCCACCGGTTGGTAGCCCTTGTGTCTCCATTCGCTTTGTTTCCAGTCGGACTGGAAGTTGTTCATCTCGTTGCGGTCCGAGCTAAATTTGGAGTCTTCGAGGGCGTGCTCCAGACGGCCCTTGCGGCGCTGTCTCAGGCAGAAGATCAAGAAAGCAGCCACGGCAAGGACACCTGCAGCGGCAGCACCGCATCCAATGCCAACCTTGGCTCCTGTAGGCAGGTCGGCCCATTTCTCGGACAGGGATTTCGGTGGGGGCTTGTTGAGCTCAGTGACAGTGGTCGAGTTACCCCTGTTATCCAGTTAGCAATGGTTTATAATGACGGATGCGATAGATACTTACTCAACAACCTTGATACTCTCCCAAGATCCAGAGTGGTCGCCATATTCATACTCCTTGCCGGTATGGAAATCCACAGCACGGACACTCTTGACCACCATGGTATATGGACCGGCATCATAGTCGACCACACCACCTGCCCACTCGATCGTACCCTGGCGGTTTCCGGAGTCACCGGCAGGCCAAACGCCAAACCGGATGTTACTGGGAGTCTGGGGGTAGTTCTGACCGTCCACGGCATCCTCTGGTAGGAGAGTGCGGACCAGATTGCCGTCCAGCCACCATTCGAGCTTCTCTTGAGACCAGTAGGTGGTATAGTTGTGGAACTCTGTATCAGCGTTTTCGAGGGCGTGGTATCCACCCCGGTTAAACGAGGTGTCATTTCCCTTGCCAAAGTAGTTGGATTGCACCTCGCTAGTGTTGTATCCGACCCATTCCCAATCGATCTCGTCCCTGTCGGCCGACTGCAGGACCACACTGCTGATGATACCACCGCCCTTGGCCATCTTCACATGGCTCTCGACGATTCCAAAGAAGATGTAAAAGTTGGACTGCAGAGTGGGCGAGTCGAGCTTCTTGATGATGCTGAACTCGGCCCCCTCATCGGTGTAGGAGAGCTCGCCGTTGGTAACTGTCCAAATGTTATCATCAACGGTGGAGTTGAAATGCCATGTGTGGTTGGTGCCCAGGGCTGGAGCAGCTGGACAAGTTTCATTCAGAGGATTACAGTCGGTGAAGGTCTGGGCCATCACCGAGCTGATGCAGGCCATCAAGAGGCCGAAGACGAAAAGGAGAGACATAATGGAGGGTCTTTCTTCGGAGGAATCAGCGGGGGACAGCGTATATATCGATCAATTATTCCGTATAATCTGCGAACAAGTCGGACAGTCGTTGCTTCTGCTGTGGCTGGGCGAGGGAAAGACAGTCGTATAAACGAATATGAAAGGAGGGACCAGATGAATAGAAACGAAGGAGTGGATGTGCGCAAAGGTCGCACGAGGACAGCCCACCACCAGCAAGAAGAGCAAACAAACGCAGAACGAAGCGAAAGAATGAAGAGGAGAGGGAGAAAGAGGGGGAAGAGAAGGAGGAGAAGGAAACGGGCATCCTTAATTAATCTGAACCATCACAAATCATTCTTTTTTGGTCGCTTTTTTTGGTTTTTGTGTTTTTTTTTTTTCCTGGTTTCTCACCAAGTAAGGGGGAGAAATGGGCCAATCACAAAGGCAGCTTGGCCAGATCTAGTTAGTGGATCTGGGCAACTGGCCCAGATAGGCTCGTAGCTCGACCCCTGTCCCTGACGCTAGTCTGCATGCGGTAAGCCTGCAGCCACTGGGCTGCTATTAATATTATATTATATTATCTATAATAATCATTACAGGATAGATAACATAATACAGAGTAAGAGTATGAGTAGAGTCTGAGTAGAGTAGACAGAGTATAATCATAGTAGGATGAAGAGTAGATAGAGACAGTACAGAGTAATAGTAAGTGTCTGGTTGTACAGAGTACAAGAGTCTGCAGTGAAACTAGCGTCCAGGGACTCCGCACCGGAAGGACCCTTAGCCCCTCTGCAATTTACTGATCGCCACTGCAAAAAGTGGAAATTGCCTGGAAATTGGCCTCAATGTCTTGAACAGGAGAGACATTCTATTAATATAATGGCATATCATGAACATGTTCATGTTCAACCATATTTCATCTACTCATCCACCATCTCTTCTACTTCTATGGAGTACTCTGTATACACAGTTAATCTATTTGCCGAAACGCCTTAATGTAAGGGGCCCTTCGTCTGTGTAACCCCACACTGTCACTCAAGTTATAAGGAGCAATCAAAATATCCGAATCAGGGATGATTTGCCACCATCGGCCAATGCCTGACTCGATATGCCTTGGATGCTGGATACTGTTGGATATTAGATCATTGCTTACAACCAGTACTTTGTTAAAATGTAGTCAGTCAATATAAACAATTCAAATGATATCAAAGGTAATTGGCCTAGTCATTATCTGTACTGACCATTGCCTATTCGGGTCACAGTGAAGCCTGAGGCAGCGAGACTGACGATAATCTCCCACTTCTTCCTCTCTCTCCTCTTCTCTCTTCCATCCATCTCAGAGTTTTCGACAAGTCATCTATTTCTATTTATAACTAACTTCAATACTCTCCGGGTGATCAGATATGCTCTTGGACGATCTACCTCCAACTTGCCACACTCACAAACAGGTCATGATCCAGAGTTACTCCTAGAACTCGGAGTAGAATCCGCTCCTCATCGCCTCAATGTGGAAATGCAATGACCTAGCATCGCTTGCAGAATTTCATCCCGAATCTCACAACTCGCTGGAACGCATCTTGGAATAGCACAGCGCGTTGAGCAATTACAAACCCACCTAGTCGAGAATGATCCCATAACGTGGATGAGAACAACGACAGAGGCAAGAAATTTTGGCAGGCTTGTGCGACAATTTTACTGAAACTCCAAAAAGAAGCCATCGTCAGTGCCAACTAGGACTCGATTCTTTGGCGTTTTGCTTGATACGTCTTCTTGAGTTATAAAGGTTCGGCAATTTCCTCTAACCCACGACGCTGCAGCCTCACAAGAACAAACAGTACCAGTATTCCACATAAGCACTTTAGATACATTGCGGAAAGGAAGGGAACTTATCATTCAGATCATTCTCTCTCGGGGATTATCAAGAACGAGAATATGCCCTCAGACACTTGTACAGTTTTGAGTGCAACAACTCTACCCCGGGATTTACTCCGTACTGCTAATGACAAGGTCAATGCAGACTATCCGGCTGGCCTTGTTTCGTACATAATGAACTTTTGGATTCGCTACAGTCTAGCGAAGAATTTACATACCTAAAATCGATTATCTTCGATATGTCGGCATTGACAAAGAGCGCATCTTGCTACATACATTACAGTCCCTAGAGCCCATCCTTTCGTTGTTCGCCAGAGAAATACTTGGATTTCATACCACGCTGCTAGGCGCCAGGCAGGCACTCTATCAAATGTATCAAAAGCATTCGTCAATCTAGGGGATGCTGGTGAAGCCGTGGCAGTCTTGATCATGTTCGCATTCGACGAGGCTCATGGTCTCAAGGAACCGAGAGTAAAACAATCTTTCGAAATTCCTATCTATGCTGCTATCAAGTTCGACAATCGCTCTTCTTAGCTGCAGGTCTCTCATATGACACACCTCATTTCCCTTATTCAATTCAATACAATCAATGATAAACAGCATACCGTGGTAGGCATTTCCTGGAGCTATCTGGGCCAAAAAAGGTCCATTTAGCTGCGAAAAGATAGAACGGGTGGCGATTGTTGGCGTGGTCCTCAATCTCAAGGCACATCCGCGTGTTTCACTTCGAAAGACCAGAAAGAAATGGCACAGGTTCTCACTTAATCTGAGACTCTAGGACCTGACAATGGAGATTGACTTCTTTGGGTTGATAAACACCAGGATGTTGGGATGCAAGGGCTTCTCCCTCATTACTTGTTGTCATTTCATTTCAGTCTGGCCACGGAATGAAATAGCCATTTCTCATTAATCATTACGAACTCTTCGCTCACATCTCTTATAGGTCCAAACAGAAATCTCGAATATCATCATCATAAAATCAACTCAAATACACCTTCGCCGGCCTTCTCACCTCATCCCTATACCCCCTCGCCCTCGCCCTCTTCCTCTCTCTCCTCGGCTTCTCCAAAAACGCTCCATACGCCGGCCTCTCCCTCCGTCGAAATGTACTCCTCCTCGTCTTCCAATCCGATACATCACCGCTTCGCACCTGCGGATCCGCACATAATCTCAACAACCACAAAATGAGAAGCGTGCCTGCGATCGTGCCGACGACGATACCCGCGATGCCGCCGCCGGTTATTGAACTTGGACAGTCAGGGGATGTTTGGCGAGGGAGGAGAGCGGGCTAAGATGTGATGTTAGATTGTGTCGAAAGGTTAGGTGTAGTGGTGGTGGACGTACCATAGTTGAAGGTATTCAGGAACCGGGTCAGATCTTTGATTTTTGGTTCTACAGGATAACAAAGAAATAAATTAAACAGATAATAGTCTATATATACCCTCTTTTCCCTCGGAATGAGACATCAACAGAGAATAGGATATCCTCTTCAACCCCTCGCATGAAATCTCCTCATCTCTTCCCGCGTTGACGTCAGAATTACCCTCCATCAACCCGACAGAGAAGCGATCTCCAGGATTATCACGAAAACAAGACTATCATCGAGATGCTTCCAATCGGAGGTTATGGTGGTGTGATAAGCTTTGGGTGCGGGTTATTACTCGTCTTCACATGTTTACTTGCATTTCCGTCATCACTTTATCTGCTGTTTATGGCTTGGATAATATTAACAATTAATTAGTCTCTATTGTTGACTTGAGTTTCATCGAAATATCACTAATTCTCGCTGTCTCTGCCGTCCATCCCGCAATACATACTATGTAACTAACTATGCCAGTAAATGCCATCGGAATTGCTGACCTACTAGCCTCAATACTTCATCTGACAATCCGGAACTTATCCGGTGCCATCATCAGCCACTCGACACAGACACCATCCACAAAAATAAACTGCCAACCTCGGGAGTATTTCGGCGCTTTGTGTGGCTGAGCATAGATGAGCATACGTATGTCCGTGTTGGATAGACTGATAGACTCATCCTCCGTCTCCACTAAAACTCCATCTTTAAGGCTGCCCCGGCTTAGGGCTGACCGTTATCCATCTACTGTAACTATTTGATTGACAGTTACTCTACTGATATTTTTCAATGTGTATGAATTGGTTCATTTAAATTATACTACATTTACTCTAATCGACTATTGTCTTATAAAATATCATCAGAATAGTAAACAATACAATTCAAATGATCATGAAATCTTCATCTTCATCTTCAACTCTAAACGCCACAACAAGTGGGGCCCGATTGCGTATACAATCCCGAATACCAAGACTGACGACGACGCACTATTAATATATGGCTGCTATTGTTGATGTTATTGCCTGGTTGGCTTTCTAGAAGGTACTTTATTAATAGATGGTGAATTGCGACAGCATTGGAGTGGTGGCTATTTAATGGGACGAAGTTCCCTGTTTTTGAAGATTATCAGATTTGATTCTTACACTTGATTATCTATTATCTATCTATCTACTATCTATTTGATATATCCTCATCCACTCTACTCTACTCTTCCTTTATCTACTCTACTACTCTACTCGATCAATCAATATGCCTCCCTTTGGCGGTCCTCACGGTGGTGGTCCTGGTGGTCCCGGTGGCTTCGGTGGTGGTCATCATGGTGGTGGCCCCGGAGGTCCTGGTGGTCCTGGAGGTTTTGGTGGTCATCACGGCGGTCCTGGTGGTCCTGGTGGCCCTGGAGGATTTGGCGGTCCTCACGGCGGACCAGGCGGACCAGGTGGTTTCGGCGGTGGTCCCCATGGAGGGCCAGGGGGTCCTGGTGGCCCAGGTGGCTTTGGTCCCGGTCATCATGGCGGCCCTGAAGGCCCCGGATTTGGTGGTCCCCACGGAGGTCCTGGCCCTCACGGTGGCCCTGGCGGTCCCGGTGGTCCTGGGGGCTTTGGTGGCCCTCCCCAAGGCGGGCCTGGAGGTTTCGGGGGTCCAGGAGGCCCTCACGGTGGATTTCCTCACCACGGTCCTGTAAGTTGAATCCATCCCTCAGTGGTGTATACAATGGCTAACCACTTTATCAAATCAGTAGGAACCCCCTCGCAAAGAGCATCATGGTCTTTTGAGCAATCTGTTACATCACCGTCACCATCACCACGGCCCCAGGTAGTGTGATGCATGTCGCTATCTGCTGGTCAGATTCGGATCCTTATGAATGAAAGACGCATTCGAACGGTTGGGATTTCGCTTGGATTTGCAGATGGAAATGTTGTTTGATGTTTTTGATACCATTTGATTGTTTATTGTTCCGTGTCCACGTATTTTATTGTGTTGTATAGTATATAGTCTGTGTCAGACCTTAGAGCCAGGAATCGCAATCCACTTACCTGCTCTCAGGGGATACTTCTCTGTTTTTATTATGCTGTAATATTCAAGGGTTTGCTTATGTCGATATACTGCCCATCTGCATTCTTCTCATCGCATGCCTGCATGTTGTATAATATAATTTTCCCAGGTGGATGGTCACTTTCGTTGCAGAATGTAAACCCAGTGAAAGACCTTGGGAGCATGCGCCGCAGAAGAAACGTTACCCGCCGGCGCTTCCATAGGCGTCCGCGAGACAACATCCCAATACACAGAAACATGAGGGATATTGTCAAAGCGCATCGTCGAATAGGATAGAACAATCCACGTAGATCCCTTTTGTGTCAATGGCACGAGATGCAAGCCCAACAGTTCAACCGGGGAAAATGCAATCTCTCTGTTTTGGCTCGTGACTATTTCATTGACGATCGGACAGGTAGTAGACACATCGGATGATGGGGAGTAGGTTTGATCCGGGGATGTGGAAATGGCATCGCTGGTGCTTTTATCCAGGATCACGTCGAACGGCGCAGAGGGGGAAAGGCTGGACATGTCTGTCCAGGAGCGTAGGTCTGCTTGCTGCCAGTGCATCATGGCATCGTTTACCTCTTTTTTGCTCTCGTATTCCTGGCCAAGACGAACGGCTTCGGCGGAAAAGTCCACATTCTGAAAAGAGCACGATTAGATATACTCATTCATGGGGGAAACAAGGTCACTCACGACAATCCCATTACCCACCCATCCCCGCTCAACAAACATCTCACACAATTTCGTACCCAGCTTCGAGACACCAGGTCCCAAGTGCAGCACTCGCGGTCTCGCACCGGCTGCAAGGGAGGTCGAATGTCGGCGCTCGAGGTCAGATAGAACCGCTTCAAGGAGCACCTCGCCCGGGTTCAACCATTCGCCGACATCCTGGCCAGTCGCGAACTTGACGTCCCAGAACTCGGGATCGTCATAGTCCGGAGCACCTTTGGTCTTGGTGTGCGATGCTCCATGCGACAAGGCCATTTGCGTTGACTTTGCAAGAAGATGAGATGGAGTTTTTTCCGACGTGTGTTGGAGGGCGACAATATGTCACGTGAGTACCAAAGATCTATATGGGCGTTGACGAACTTAACAAGGGACTACTGATGAGTAACAATGTGTACCTCATGTTAAATAAGTAAAAAAAATGATTGAATGGGGTACAGTTTTCTTTAATGAGTTTGTTTGGATAGAAATTGGAATTGGAATTGGAATTGGTGTTGATATATATCCGTAGTACGCAGGTACATATACTAAGTACTACTCAACCGCATAGTGATCAAGCATGAATATCAAGCATGAATCAGTCACTTTTTGAGAGAAGACAATGCAGGATTATATACGCCCTGAAAAGATTATAGAAAGATAAAGCAAATATACAAAAGTCAAATATGTATTATGTTGGGTTTACAAACAAGATTTATACTACAAATGCTACCTAACCTGGAGGCTGTAGAAGGGGAAGCCCTGCCAGTGGGTTGAGGAACAATATGTTTTATACTTTGCGGATGAGTATCAATCAATTTAAACCGATCTTTCTGTATGGTATCATTATGGTTGGATGACTACTGCTTAGATTTGTGCATTCCTACAGGATGTATGTTTCAAACAGCAACAAAAAAGCCAAACTCTTTTTTGATTAAATTAATCCAACTGGCCTCTTCTAGACCGAGTACACATTATTAGATAGTCTAGATAGAATTAATGACATAATATATAGAGGCACACCAGTCCCAAAACCGCTTAGAGGATGGAGCCGAGCGCAACACAAGGGAGAGCAGCTCCGATAACGTCTCCGTCCTAGATAAATCGTTAGTGGATATAGAGCAAAGTATATGAAGAATACTAACCGCGCTGGCACCGCTGTCCTGGCAGCAAGCAATGTTCTGCTTGCACTGCTGGTTGAGCACATCGTTGAGGCCGATAGCAAGGATGGGAACTGTAATTTGTTAGAATAAATACTAGCAAGACTAGGGAAAAGCGCATACCCTGCAAAGGAAGCTTGGAGCACTGGTCGAAGAGACCGAGACCCTCGGCACCAGAGCCGGTGCCGACGAGGTTGCTGAGAGCACCAGCGAGGAGACCCTTGTCAATGGTGGTGGTGTCACCGGCGTAGGTGGCCTTGTTGCAGCACGAGAGCTGAGCCTGGTCACCGCACTTGTCCTGACCTTCCTTGACGGTCACGGAGTCGGGGACGTGGAAGCGGACATCGCCGTTGCCCTTGTTCTCAACACCGTTACCGACACCCTCACCACCAGCGACAGGGGGGACAGCGAGAGCAGAGGTGGCCAAAGTGGCGAGAACAGCGAGGGTGGAAGTGAACTGCATTTTGATGGTGGTTGGTTGTGGTAGTCTTAAAGACGAAGAAAGATTGGTTTGTAGAGAGAAGATTGGAAGAGTAGTGAATAGATGAGAAAGATGCTTGTGGATGAAGAACGAATTGGGTGGAAATTGACGTCCTATTTAACTCTGATCCTCGGGAAATTAAAGTGAGTCAAAAAGCCCCTTCCGCTGGAGAGCAACAACCAGCCATCTCTGTTGTGACTCCTTTCTGGCTGGCATGAGTGCCTGGATCGGTGCTCCTTGTTGCATCTGAGACCGCATCCGGATCTCGAGCGGTTGCATTATTCGGTAATATGCATTCCATGGCCAACTTTAACATGCTTACCACCTTCACAAAAGCTTTTCTTGAGGTACTTTGATCAGGATAGAGTGACATCGCACTGTCTCGTGTTCTGTGGCTGCCCGGCACCTACATCAGTGGCGGCGAATTTTGCATTCCTTGCTCTGGTAATCCTACCCAACACCTGAAATCAGTGAATCAGACTTTTTCTCATTGGTCCCCAGTCACTACTGTTAGGATCACTGCTTGCAGTAAAAACGGGGCGCGATCGGCGTTAGGAGGTTGGTATTGGAAACGAAGCAAGGGGAATGGCCATTCGGATTCTCTCATCTCCTGTCTACCACGTTTGCATCCTGTTTTCAGCCCATGTGGGCTCGTTCCTGGCAGGAAAAGTGGAGTATTGGAGAGAAATCTAGAGCTCATCTCCATCAGGATCAAGACAATGTATCGCGATTGCCCCCTTGCTAGTCCTCTATTTTCCCATAGATCCACGATTATCCCTTGACATCTCGAGCTAAGGAGCATTCCGGTAATTGCTCTTGTCAGTTAGAGTCACATAACAGAATTTGCTTCCCTACTATTCGCATTCCTTGCTGAAGCTTCAAGTATGTTGCGCCAATCATGTGGATCAACAACACCTCTTACCCACCGGGTAATGCCTGATTTGAGGAACGGCAGTCGGAGATGGGTCTCTCAACCAAGTAATGGTTGGTAAAGCATCCTCTGCCATCCAGTATTAGCTTTCTTGTTTTTCGAGATAGCATAGCTATACAACTTCCGTTCCCGCGTGACTATGATCGACTTCATGGTAGCATCTGTCGCTTTGGATCTGCGAGATACGGAATATACCACACTAGCTGATCAGCCATAATCGCAATGGATGTGACATGGTATGGCTGTACTTGGAACAGTGGCTGTCACGAGCAAAAGCACCACTCTCATCCATGCCATTGATGACTCAATTTCTTTGACCATCCGTAGCATCGAAGATGAAAGTAAGGTTGCATTGGTTTTCACACGCAATGGTGACTTGGGCATGACACTGTCACCTATTGAGTTTTCTCATAGCACAGGCCAAAGCCCTTGAGATCGCATGTCGCATGTCGCATGTGTGCTATCCTGACGTCTTCATTGTCAGGTCATGATGGTACATAGTCATTTTCCAGGTCAAATCGGTCATCTCATATGATGACATTTTTGCTGCTCAAGCCTTTTTTCAGACGGATGATGTACGTAGCAGCTTCAATCAGCTTGCAGTGGTGATCCCGGTGTTCCGTTTCGATTACTGTCATGTCGGATCTAGAAATCAGGGTATAGTGTTAGATAGAGGATCTCTGTAGCAATACTACCATACTCAAAGAATCTGCCTTAAATTTGGCTTACCGATTCGAGCCATCAACGGGATCAATCAATCCTTGACAGTTGCTTGACGTATTTGCAGAAAAGCCCTTCAAAGGAAGATTGATTTCTCTTAGCTCTCCCAGACTGACTGTGGTCACGAGGAGGCATACTCGAAAGACTCGTCAGTGAATATATTCTTCCTGGCGAGGATCTTAGCAACTCCTAGCACAGCTCTCAAAGTTGTAAGCGTTCCATTTCGACAGTCTTGAATATATATACCACATTCCCACATATCATCAGTACCCCGCCAGGAAGCGTATCCCTCTCTTTAAGTGTAAGCAGGTCGTTATGTATTCGATAAACTTGACGAAAAAACTTGCTCCTGATCATGGGCTTTTATAAAGAACTCCCTCCCCCAGCGTAGTTACATCTTCGATGGCGCAATTCGTTCTGCTCAAGACGTACTGAGACAACCAGCCCAGTAAGGTAAGACATACCCCTCATTTGAGTGTGGTTGATAAGATTGTCTTGGTAGCAGTTCGTGGGTTGGTGGAATGGCGTGATCTTTGGGGAAGATTGTCCGCGTTACACTCGAGTGTAGTGGGTGGGTGGACATGTGTAAAGGAATTAAATTCATTCTGCTAGATACTGGTCAATAGAGAAGTTCAAAAGGTCGTGATGGAGAGAAAAGCAGATGGGGTTGGTGGTGAAAAAGATGATGTTCTTGCTATGGAAGAGAAGCGCCGCTGCCTTAGGCAGAAACTGAACCTCGCGCTTATCTTCAGAATGCAGACTTATAGTTCGATCTACACGATCAATCGAAGACACCGGGTGCAATGGAAGAAATATTTACTTCATTAAAACAGACAAAGAAAGATATATAGATCAGGATTCACCGAATCAAAGTAATCACGAAACACCCAGACCAGCGCAATATCACCAGATCCTGCTTGTAATCAAAAAATAAATCACCAGAAGAGATAGAAAAGGACGAATGCCAGTCCTTGAACCACAAAAGCACCCCCACCGATCCCTGTCATACAAATAACTCGTATCTGAATGTCATGCAAAGTAAAAACATCACGCATATGTTCAGTTCCACATCATTATCGACCGGTAATATAGTCTCGGTTCTCAATCGTAACGCTCTTGGTCATATGGTTGACCTTGTAGACGCCAACAAGCCGCGAGGCAAGTTCAAACTAACCGACATTAGCAGCCTATCATAGATAAAAGTAGCATCTATATCTTACCATGTTGTTTCTCAAAGAAATAACAATAAACTGTGCGTTCTTGGTTCTTTCCTTGATGTACGAAGCCACAATGGAGACCTAAGATTCGAATATTAGACATTATCCAGGTGGAAACTGATCGGGTGAGAACTCACGTTTCTAAAGTCGAGAGCAGCATCGATTTCGTCCATGACATATAGAGGAGTGGGCTTGTAATGGTGCAAGGCGAAGACAAGTGCCAAACTGGAGAGCGTCTTCTCTCCACCAGACAAGTTGCTGATGTTCTTCCAGCTCTTCTTGGGGGGCATAACGGAGAACAGAATGCCCTCAGAGAAGGGATCAAGAGAGTCGACCAATTCCAACTCGGCATTTCCACCCATGGTGATCATTTGGTACATCTCCTTCAGACGAAGCGAGATGGTACTAAATCCTTCCATGAATCCGTTCAGTCGAGCTGATCGAAGGCCATCAAGACGAGCCTTGGCACTGTCGCGAGACTCCAGAGCCGTAGCAAGGTCAGCAGAACGCGCCTCATGCTCAGCCGTCCGACGTCGGTACTCTTCAATGACTGAAAGATCCACCGAGGAGTTTTGCGTCTTCTCTTCTAGTGCAGCAATCACTGCTTTCAAGGACTCCTTGTTCATCTCTTCCAACTCATCTTTGGTGTACATTTGGAGCTCGACCGCTTCTTGCTCATCACCGAGGTCGCTAACATTGTGTAATTTCATAGCCGACAGCTTCTCGGCCCAGTATCGGCCCCGTTTCTCATTTTCTGACAGAGCTTTCTGGTTCTCTTCGAGCTTGTTGCGCATCTCAATTTCCGTGGCCCTGGTTTCATTCAACTCGGCTACCTTTTCATCCAATTCACCCTTGAGGGCCTTCAACTCGGCCTTCTTTGTCTCGACGGCCTGGAACAATCATGAGTTTGACGATCAAATGTTGATTTCCATGACAAGATACTTACCTCTTGGGCTTCTTCTACCTTCTGCCTCCAGTCAGACGCGTCGTTGGTTTGGTTCTCAACAGCTTCTTCCAGTTTCTCGAGTTCCTCAGAAACATGTCCAAGTTCCTTCTCCGAATCGGCGCGAGCCTTCTGGTGCTTGCTGATGAGCTTTTCATTCTTAGACTTCTCAACTTCCGCGTTAGAAATTTCATCAGCAAGCAGGCTAATCTGCTCCTTGAGCCCATCAACCTTGGCCTTCTGGCTTCTTAGCTTGACACCACCGACTTCCATGATCTTGTTCTGGAGGGTCTGAATTTCCTCTTCAATTCCACCCTTGTCGGCGCGAAGTTCTTCGATCTGTTCCTCAAGAGAAGCAATCTGTTCTTCGAGAGCCGTAGCCTGGCCTGCATCGGTCTTGGAGGGCTTGTGCTGAGCGCCTAATTCTTTTACTCGTCGCTGAGCATCTGCAAGACTGCGGTTGGCACTCTCAATTTCGATCATGATCTTTTGAATCTTGGTTTCGACTCGGGGAATTTCCTCCGACTTTTCTCTGATCAAGGTTTCAACGTGTCTTTGCTTCTCTTGGAATGCCTGGAACTTGCGCTCCATCTCGTCAAGATCGCCTTCGAGTTGTGATACCTTCTCCCGGCTTGTGTCGGCTACCTGTTTCGAGGACATTCCACCTCTTGCTACACGGGTACCACCACCACTCATGGTTCCGGACACATCGATGAGTTGACCATCGAGGGTCACCACTCTCCAGCGTCTAGCGCCATAGGCAATGCGGTTGGCCTGCTCCAAGTCTTTGGCTACCAACGTGTTTTGCATGACACTGTAGAACGCAGGTGCGAACTTTGGATCTTTGGGTTTTACAAGATCAAAAAGACGAGGAACGCTCTCCGGAGTGAAGATCGTTGACATATCTCTTCGGGGCAGACGGTCCAGCAGAATGAAATTGGCTCTACCCAGGTTGTTCTTTCGCAGGTAGTCAATACACTGCTGACCAACTTCAACAGTTTCAACTACCATGTTGTTCAAGGCAGGACAAGCCGTGGAAATCGCAACATCGTATTTTTCGTCAATGGCGCCAAGGTTTCCAAGTCTACCATGGAAACCGTCGATACGACCTGACTCCTTGAGGCGCATTAGACCAGATAACACACTTCCCTGGTTTTGAGTGCTGGCCAAACTAGCCCGTGCCTCGTCTGCCTTTTGGCGAGCGCTGGAGACATGAGAACGGATCTCTGGCTCTCGGTGGGAGTACTTCTTGAGGTCACCTCGAAGTTTTGCCACTTCCTGCTCCAAAGTCTCCTTCTGGGCCTTGCGCTCCTCCATATCGGTTTCCTTGGTGGATAGGGTTTCCTCAATTGAGGCAACCTTCGACTGGGCTTCTTCCAGCAGTACGGCACCAGCATTGCTTCTTTCACGGAGAATGTCAAGCTCACTCTGAGCCACGGCAACAGCAGATTGCTTTTTGTTGATCTTTGCATCCCAAGGCTCAAGAGACTTTTGCTTCGCGGTGATTTTGTCGGAAAGACCCTGGGTCTTACCTTTCAACCCCTCGCGAATCGTGGAGAGCTCTTCTTCTTCCACCTTCATCTCCTTTTCAAGCTGTGTAGTCTCGGCAGTCTTTTTCTCGATGTCGTAAGTGTGCTTCTCCACCAAGCTCTCACACTCGGAGGCCGCAAGGCGGGTGGATTGCATAGATTTTTCCAACTTTTTCTGCTTTCCGACCAGGAATTTCTTCTTCTCTTCGAACTTCACGGATTCTTTATCGTACTTGGCCATCTCTTTCATCAATCCTTGGGCTTCCTTCTCCATGCTCTCATATTCCCGCATACCACGCTTGTAGGCTTTCTCCATTTCTTTGATTCCAGATTCGTTGCCTTCGTGCTTCTCCAGTTCGAGGTTGAGCAATTCTTGCATCTGTAGGATCGCTTCCTCAGTGACTCGGATGTTGTCTGCGCACTCTTCGATGTATATTTGGTAAAGCGTGGATTGCTTCTGAGATAGTTCGTTTTCATCGCGGATGTAAGAAAGAGCTTTGTCTTTCTTGTCCACGAGAGCCGCCTTCTCTTTCTCCACGTGCTGAACACGGCCGTTCTTCTCCATACAGACATCGTTCAAGGTCTCAAGCTCGGTGGCAGCTTCGTCGATGGGAGTCTTATACTTGGAGGTTCCAATGATATCTTCAAGGTACTCCAAAAGGCCATCTTCGTGTTCATTTGCTGCCTTCGATTTCATCTGGGAGATCGATTCGACTTCTCCCTGTAGGATCAAGAAACGCTTGTGATCTAAATCGATGCCACGATCACGTAGGAGAGTTCCTACCGCGGTGAAGTTGGTTTCCTTGCCGTTCATGTAGTATTTACTAGTATTGTTTTTAAAGGCTCTTCGAGAGACGATCAGTTGGGAATCTGGTACTTCTTCCTGTCCTCCGGCGGGTAAATCTATGACCTCCTTGAAATGGACCTCAACCTCACAATGAGGGAGATTGGGGTATTCAGCGGAGTTATGAATCAAAGCGGATACTTTGCCCTGGCGCATCTTGCTGGCACGAAATCCGAATACAAACAACAACGAATCGATCACGTTAGATTTTCCGGATCCGTTCGGGCCGACGACAGAGGAAAAAGATGCATGGAAGGGCCCGACAATCTGTTTTCCTGCATAACTCTTAAAGTTTGTTAAAACAAGCGTTGTAATGATAAGCCGTGATTTGGGTTCTGAGGGCTCCTCCACCACTGGTTGGGCAAGGTTGCGAGACTTCATCACGATATCCATCGGTTTCTCGAGAACGGTCGCATTAGGGTTAATCATCTGGATTTGCGACTTTTGCTCTTCTTCGGCCTTCGACGGCGTTTGGCTCACGGCGGGCTCGGCGGTATCGGGAAGCGGGGGTACGCTGTCTGTCTGCGATCGCGGTTGTGATTGCGGCGACATCGAAGGCTCTGGAGCTGGAAGTAAGTAATTTTGCGCATTGAATGTAAACGAGCCACAATTTTTAGGGGGGTGAGAAATACTCTTTCTTTTCAAGGCATTGCGCGAAGGCGACTCGGGCTCTTCTTCTTCATCTACACTGGCCATACTGACACCTTCTTCGTTCGCATCACTGACCTGAGATGCATCCGATTCCTCTGGCGCTTGTGATCGTCGTGATTTTCTCGGGCGTGCAGTGCTGGGAGTGGGAGCCTCGACTACCCGCGTGGCATCCGATTCTTCGGGTGCTCGCGACCGTCGCGTTTTTCTGGGGCGGGGAG